>NC_091954.1:50527469-50627469 GCF_031021105.1 Erythrolamprus reginae
TTCTTTTCAATAATATTGCATAATAATGCATTGCAAATAATATTAACTTATTTTACTCTGTTTCATGTTGATCTGACTTTTCTGGTGATCTGAACTTTTGATAAATACATCAAATACAGTTTACACGATTTCTCTGTGATTCACCACTTGAGGTACGAAATTTCCTTTAACACTACGTCTTTGTATTATTTAAATACAACATATAGTTTCTTTTCAGCATCTAGAGTTTGCTAATATATTTGTAATACAGAAAATGAAATGTTCTCAGTTCCACTGAATTAATTTTGTTCTTGTTGATTTAATTCTTTGAGTTTCACTTGAAAAGGATTGATAAGTTTTATATTTTTGTTTATTGTATGAATACATTGCTTAAAGTTGAAGTGCACATTCTTTAGTTTGATATTTTTATCTATCTGTAAACAGTGTATGAGCTTTTGGGTATTTAATAGATCTTCATATATGAAGATCTATTAAGCAGCATATTTTAAGTAAAATATATTTATTTAATTTTATATAATTCATCTTAGTGTCAAATGACTCTGGGCAACTACAAACACAGTCTTCTAATATGTTAATCTGACTTCAAAGTTAAGCAACATTTGGGTTTTTTTATATAAAAGGTGACATAGGTGATTACTAGGAACTGTAAATGGGATTCTATGGCATTTTCAGGTAAGGGAATGTCAACATGACTTTTCCATCAGTACAATATAAATTTAGCCCCTTTTGCATTTACATATCATAAAATCACAAACACATAAAAAAATGAAGCTTGTATTGTGATATCAGACTGTGCAGATTCCTCTGACTGAGGAATCTGATCAGTCCATGTTCAATAAATTATATTTACTGAAACAAGTGTAAAAATTATAAAATAATTGCAATCCAGCAACTAAGTAAAACATACTGAAAATATTACAATGTCCCATCCAACCTAGCCCAACAGGTAGATGAGCAAGGCTTTCCAGAATATCATTACAATAGGAATTGAGAGGATTTTGGGGGACCTCCTTCCAGAGGGTCACATCATTTAAAAGAGAGAGCGAGAGAGAGAGCGGGAGAGAGAGAAAGAGAAAGAGAAAGAGAGAAAAGATTTCCCCAAATCCTTAAAATCCTGGCTTAGCCTTCTTCATTATTACTCCACCAACTTTAGTATCTGAAAAACAAAAAATACTACAATGCAATTCTCCAGGGATTAAAAGATTCTCTGGATCTGCTTCAGGAGCAAGTTGAAGACTCTTTAAAAAGCAAGATAACTGTTTTTACAATGTTGTGACCAAAATACTTGGAGGCATTTGCACAGCAACGAATAAAGAATAAATAAAGAATAATTTTTGTTCTGTTTTGCAAAAGATAAGTCTGAAGTTCACAAAGCAGAGCCTAAAAGGAATCTTATGCTTGAGTATTTTTCTTTTTTTAAAAAACACAAAGAAATCAAAGAAAGCTAACAGTTTCAACATTGTATTTTGCTTCTTTAAAAAAAAAGAGAGCTAGTTTAAGGTCAAGATTCCTGATGACTTAATATCTAGTAGTTAAAAGAACTGTTTTCAGACCTTAAAGAGTTAACTACCACATGAGTATAATGAAATTGTCAAGTTACAAGTAATTGCACCAGTAATTTGAGATGTTGCATTTCGAATGAAGCCATGTGTGAAGTTTGTTATTTTCTTTTGCTGGATTTACCCTTACCTCCCCCCTCCCCTCCCCTCCCCATTTCTCCAAGCTATGAAGGCTAGTCAGAATTTCCCCAAAGCTATGAAGGCTAGTCAGAATTTCTCCAAGCTATGAAGGCTAGTCAGAATTATAAACAGAAAGAAAGGTTTTATTACTTATCAAATAAAACAGCAGATCTCCATTATTTTTCTTCATTTGCAGAGCTGTATGCTTGCTTATTTATACTTTGCTCTATTTGTATTTTTTAACTTATGAATCTTGAATTGAATTTTGTGTTGCACAGCTTGCATATGTTTCTGATTAGATGACTTTAAATAAAAAAGGATTGCATATTCAAGGCTATAAAAACTTTTGAACAAACTACATATGCCAGTTAAAAAGGCTTCGCCTCCCATTTTTTCATCATAAATATATGCCCGCATCTTCCCAAACATAAAAGCAGATTCGAAGACTGGGCGGCACAGCATCAAAATATTAACTTGAGCGTCCTACACTATTTTCTTACTGCATTCCCTGTTAGGATCATTTGTTTTCAGTTGTCAGTAACCCAGAAGTCTTTGGGACATTTTGGGAAAAGCCAAAATAAAAATAATTATTGGAATTATATTTCCACAAATCAGTTTTCTTTCTTTTAATGGAATATATTGTGATCATTTTACATTCTGACACAGGGTAGGTACCTTTGCATTGTTTATCATATACAATTGTACCAATTGTGTGTTTATGGGACAGGAAAAGTATTAATTAACTGAAGGGTATTTTTACTGTCCTTCAATTTAAATTGAAAGCTGATCAAAAATAGTTTTAAACAAATGCATATTATCTTCTAAGAAATTATCAATTGAACAATATAATGCTGTGCATTGTAGCCTTAGAAGTAATCTCTTCAGAATTTCTTAGAGATTGCATCCAATATTTAGTTAAGAAAGGCTAGAGTTTCACCATGTGACAGAGATGTAAACAGACTTTAATAGAAGACCAAAGGATGATAATATCAAAAGAAAGACAAGCCTTCTAATATTAGTGGATGAAAGGAAAGTGTTGGGAGGATTGAGGAAAGTAGCTTAGTAAGATATGTTTATGTCAGTGACTAAGAGTAGGGAGGAAAGGGACTGAGAAGATGGTATGTACTGTGCGGAATCAGTCGATAGTTGCTGAAGGAAGGGGAAAAGGCTACTTGGTTATGGATAAGCTGTTGGGATATAGTGCACTGAAAACACATAACAGCTTTACTCAACATGCCCTGTCCAGATTTTATTTTTTATGAAACCTCAAATCAGAATGTTCCAAGTTTTGGTTTTCACCAAATTGGCTGACTGAATGGTTGCTCTAGATTCTAAAACAAACAATTTTCCACAAGTCTTAAGAGCTATTGAAAGGCAGATTTTAGTTGAATGTTAAAAAAACCTTTGTAATGTTAAAAACAGTTTGACAGTAGAACCAACTCCCAAGAAAAAGTGATGAGCTCATCAATAGTTGGATAGATTCAAAGAAATACTGACCACCATTTGTTAGACATGTCTTAATTTGGACCACTTTGCTAAGACCCCATGAGTTTGAATCAATTACATCAGATACAATTAAAATTGTAAATATATTGCCTGATTTAATAATTAAGGAATTTTGGGGTAGAATGTATCTAAGTTTAAAGCCATTTTTAAAAGAATGGCTTGGTGGCGGTTTTTAAAGGCTCTCTAAAAACAGTGACAATCTGCATAGAGTAATAGTAGAGTTATAGTGGAATTCAAAAAGGAACTTGAGTTTTTTAATTCTCATTGTGTCTTAGTTGGAGGTCTGCAAGAAGCAAGAATCTGGAGAAAAGGATTTCATATGTTTGTGCCTAAAAATCCCCAGGCGAACTGGAATTAGTACAGTTGTCAGGGTTCATTTAGTCATGTGAGGGATCATTTATTTCTTTTATGTGCTATTGACTCAGTGGTGGCTGTTTTTTTTTAATCTGTTCCAATTCTGCAATTCTTACCTCTTTGTTTCCTCAGACTACTTACAGATTTTTAAGCGCTAGCTTTGGGGAAGATCTCAACCTTATGGAACATATTACAACTAAATTGTCTCCAATCCTTATTTTTTTTACCTTTTATTTGTTTTAAAAGCATCTTCTTTCTACTCTGTTGAAGGGCACTACAATTCTAGCACTGTATAACCCAAGACAATTTAGATATGGTAACCCTGGTTAAAATTGGAGCCATCTACTTAAAAATTTATTCTGATGGAGGAGAGTGTCTGGGAGGCAAAAAGTAGCATGAGGGTGCACGCAGCTCCCCCGTGTCCCATTTTTGGCCTGAACAGCCTCCTGCAGAATTCTGCCGGTCAAAACGCAGGAGACTGTCTGCTGCAGGAGGCTGTCCAGACCAAAAATGGTGTGTGGAGTTTTAGCTGGCAGGGTGCTGCAGAGTCCATTCCATCTCCCCACCCCTACTCCCAGCCAGCCCGTGGGAAACTACAATGTTCACCTGGTCCGCAAAGAAATCTAGTTTGACACCCATGATTTAAGCCATCAAACCCAACCTTAGTACATTTGAAAGATAAATTTATAAACTGCAGGTAATTATTCAAGTTGATTTCCTTGAATGTTAATTTTTTAAAGCAAACTAGCAAAAAAAAAGGTCAGAAATTTATTCACATACTGCACTAAGACTTAATGCAGGTTCTTGTGAAAGAACACACTGAAGCCTTTGTTATTGATTAGAAGGTTTTTCTCAATATGTCTTTATGTATTTTCCAAAGTATTTGCCTTTTTGAGTATCATTGTTTTGTTGTGTGATAAATCTTTTTTCCCCTTACTTGTTAACACCAATTTTAAAAAGTCGTACTGAAGAAAAACAAGATCCTTCTATCATGATCTTAATTTCCTAGGCAGAACATTTACCAGATGGTCCAGATTGTGGCTATGGTTCTTTCCACCAGCAATATTGGCTTGAGGGAAAACTACTTGCTGTCGGTGTAATTGACATCCTTCCGAAGTGTGTATCCTCCGTGTATCTCTACTATGATCCTGATTTTTCTTTTCTGTCTTTAGGTGTCTACTCTGCTTTAAGGTAAGGAGAGACAAGACACTTGTCCTATTTTTGCACTTAAAGTGTTCAAGTCTAATCTAATGACATTTCCAATGCAGGTAGTCTTCATTTAATGATTGGGATCAGCAAATCAATGGCTAAGTGATGTAGTCACAAAGTGAAAATCATGCTCTACTGACTGTGCTTGCAGATTTTTTTCAATCTCAGGCAGCTGAATGAGCCCAAATGGCAGGGAAGGTTTCTTGAATTAAACTAAGAGCAAACGGGTAAAAGGCACACGTTTTTATCTTCTCCCCTAGCTTTTGGAATGTTCAACCCAGCAGTGGGAAAATTAAGAAGAGTGCAAGAAAAAAAATGTTTGTATTTACTTTTATTGGAGAGGAAAGAATTACAAAAGCGTGAACAACACACTGTAAGGTGGGGAATACAAATCAAGAAGAATGTACTGGTCCTGTTTGTTTGCCTAGTGCAGGGATGTTAAACACAAGGCCCAGGGCCTGGATCCAGCCTGTGGGCTGCTTAGATATGGCCCGCGAGGCTGCCCTGGAAACAGTGAAAGACCGACCACAAGGCCTCTGTCAGCGAAAATGGAGCTGGAGAGGGCCAGACATGGCCCCCCAAGCTCCATTTTAGCGGGCAGAGTTATAGGAGGCCGTCGCAGCTGAAAACTTAGTTCAGGGGGCCATTTTTGCTGGCAGAGCTCTCGGGCCATCATTAGGCACCCCTGACATGAATCACATTGAGCTGGACACGCCCTAGACACGCCCACCTCAGTCCCATTAGGTCAAACACAACCCTGATGCCGCCATCCATGAAATTGAGTTTGACCTCCCTGGCTTAGGAGTTCTGGGCTTCAAACCCTGACCCTCTTAGAAGGAAAACAAAAAGCAAAGTTGTGAAACTGATTAAACCCTCAGCAGTTACAGGTAAGCAGTTGCCAGAAGACTAATCAGGTTCATAGAGCTATGCTTGTTAATTTGGACTTGGCACTTTAAAAAAATCTGGCGCTTTGGATAAAACCACTCAGAAGAATTCACTTGTTTAGGCAGGCTCTCCACTCTGTGGGAGGGGAGAGGCCACTTAGAGAAGACATGACTGTTATAGTGAAAAAAACATGTCTGAGAGGCAGTTTCCTGTAGGCTTCCTGCAACCAAAACAAGACATAAGTCAGGGAGGGCTCAATGGGTGTGCGAGAGATGTGGCATGGATGGGGGGGGGGTGCCCAAGGGGTCATGAAAAGTGTGCAGGACAGAAGGATTGCAGAAGAAGAGCAAGGCACACAGGTTGGAAAATGTACAAGGAGGTTGCGAAAGGCACAGGTTGGAAGAAGAGCATGAAAATGCAAGGGAGGTTTGGGGACAGTATGTACAAGTCGCAGAGGTTGCAAAGGAGCTGTCATGAAAGCCAGGAAAGTGTGTGAAGATGTGTAAGTGGCCAGTTTGTAAAAGCATAAAAGGGCCCGGGCAGCCTTGTCCCGGTGAATCAAATCAATCCCTTTTCTATTTCTATATGGTATTGTCACATATACAAAAGGGTAGAACTTTGATTTCCATAGTTGTGGCTATCATCTTAACTTTCCTCACAGCTCTCTTCCATAGATGCAGAAGGGTTTTCCCCCCCTTCCTTGAAAAATGCTCTTCTGTTTCTTTTAGTTTCTTACTTTTAAAAAATCAGATTTTTTCATCCATATAGTTAACACTAGAGGTTGATACGGTTGAAATTATGGCGTGCTTGTGATATTCAGGCAGACAATCAATCAATCAATCAATCAATCAATCAGACAATAAATAAATATAAACAAATAAATGTCAATTGTAATATCAAGTTCATTTAATGTAGTTAATAAGTGTTAACAGTTACAATACTTTTCCCCCTAATGGAAATAATGTATTATTTGCTTATAGCAGTATTTGGAGTATTTGGTGTCTCTGTGTTTAATAATAAACTATAAAGTTTAGCTAAGCTCAGTGTGCTTTTATGTCTAAGTTACTTAAGAAGTCAGCTTGTTAAACCATCAATATATAAGGCTGAATTCATTTGAGGATTACTAATTTTTATGTAGAATTGCACACATAAGCTAATTGAAGTTGCTAGGACTAGCAAACTCTTAGGAAGCAAGGAAGATATTGGATACATACAAGCTGTTACCGGTTATATTCTGTAATTTTTGAATGAACCTTAATTCTTGTTTTTTGCTAATCGTTTAAAGAATGTTATATGAGAATATCAGTAAACTTTTAAAAAATAATATGGTCTGTCAAAGATTGGCAGATTCTTGATTAAGTTGATCAAATAAGGAGTCTTACTTCCTGCTATATGCTTAGTGTTAAAGTCTCTTGTGCCCTCTGATAAGGCATCTGTTTATTTTCTTTTCCTAGGGACAGTGCATAGTAGTTGATGTGGGCTAAATGAATTGTTTATTTTCTGAACAGTGTTCTTGAAAACAGAAATGACACTATTTTCATTTGCAGGAATACTTGAAAGCTTAACATATTTGATCCAAGGGTTATTTTTTTACCTCCTGCAGAACTCACAGATTTTCACTGTTACTATTTTTCTTTAATGTAACTGTTGAACTCAGTAAAAGGACTACCAAAGTTTCCCAACCAGACCCTTATCTTTGTATAATATTAGACATGATAATGGTATTGTTTTGTATTGTTGTGCTTGATGACTACATCGAGGATGTTTTACTAGTGAAGAACAGCATAGCCTCTTCAAACTCTGTTATAACATTGTGAAGACTCTTCACAATGTTATAACACAGTTAGAGTCCATGTAATTAGGCAGAAAATTACTCTAATCTACAGCATATATCATAGCACTAAGAAAGAGCTAACATTTGTACAAATTCCTTGGGTGTCCAATCACATTTAGCCAAGGAAGAACTCTCTACTTTGAGGGATGCTATATTTAATGGGCCTTTTCTTTGATCAAGCTAACTTTCATTATATCTCACTCCAGGCCATTATAGTGTAATTGTGGCTTCATGTGGCTTTCTGCTTGCTACAAATTAGCTTGAAAGCGTGATCTGATTTATAATGGCATTGAATTTAAGAGTTATCTTTCAATACAGGAAAACAGGGCAAAAGAAATAGTAAACCAGATTAATTAATTTTGTGGCACTTTGAAATGTCGTTAATCTTTATACATTACTTTGTGGGCAATGAAAAATGAATTAGAAATAATTTGTTTTGGGGAAATAGTAATTAAGATTATTTTCTGTAGCAGTTTGATTGACTCACCCAAAGAACTATGATATTCTTTACAATCCACCAGTCAGATTTTTTATTAAAATCATCTAGCTGCTTAACTTTTAAGTGTTTGAATATTGCTAAAGAAAATTAGAATGATTGTGCCTTATACTCTAGTTTGGGTTCATTCCCATTTCTGAGTGTTGCTGGCAATAAAAAATAGTAGTATTGATATGATAGCTATTGATTCCTTACATTTGAATATTATAAGAAGTTGTACATAGTACAATAGCTCAGATTGCACACATCTCCTTCCACTTATGACTGGGAGTATGTTGCTTGTATCCTTAAGATTTTTATGGACACATGGATTGAAATGATGATGTCCAAGATATGCAAGTGTCACTACTGGAATAATTTTTGGACCATATCAAATGACTTCATAATAAATTAGTTGTTACAATCATCAGTGTAACATACTGTACACTGAGAGCTTTTTGTTTCCTGATTGCTTATTTGTGAGCTGTTCCGAGTCCTTGGAGAGGGGCGGCATACAAATCTAATAAATTATTATTATTATTATTATTATTATTATTATTATTATTATTATTATTTGTTCTCTATGAGAATCATTAAGTGTTGTACCTCATGATTCTTGACAAATGTATATTTTCTTTTATGTACACTGAGAGCATATGCACCAAAGACAAATTACTTGTGTGTCCAATCACACTTGACCAATTCTATTCTGTTCTGTTCTATTCTATTCTATAATTAAAAGACATTATGTGAATTTGATATGTAACATTCAGAATATATGTCAAGCATATACTCATTCCTTGCTGTGAATTTTAGTTTGGCTCTTGGACTGAATTTATGCCAATTCTGTATGTAAATTTCTCTTAATTTTAAACATGAAGCACAATAGTTTATTATCAAAGAACAATAATCTACAACAGATTAGATATCTATGTCTTCTTATTTAAGTACTCAGTTGGAATCAGTATGAAAAAATTCACTTTTTCTATTCTTTCTATATAATAAACATAGGTATGGAGGGAAATGCTTTTTTCCCTTGCTTTTTTTAATTCTGTAGTTTTCTAAACTTTTTTTTTTTTAAACCCTTACAGAATTGCTATGACCCTCAAGATGAAAGGCTAGAGGGTCTTCTGTCCTTTCTATAAAGCCCTCTGGAACCTTATGAATTGATCTTGTGTGTACTTTGGGAATGTAGTTAGTTGTTCCTGCTGCTAC
This sequence comes from Erythrolamprus reginae, assembly GCF_031021105.1. Taxonomy (NCBI): domain Eukaryota; kingdom Metazoa; phylum Chordata; class Lepidosauria; order Squamata; family Dipsadidae; genus Erythrolamprus; species Erythrolamprus reginae. Next base: position 50,536,627 of record NC_091954.1, read on the forward strand.
CAATTAAATTTCAGGAGGCTTCAGCTGATGTCCACCTGGTAATCTTAATGAGTAAAAAATTAAGGTTCTCATAGAAAATGCTGCCTCTGAAAGAGATTAAAAATTCAAAATAAAATAATGTATCTGCTTCTGACTATGTAACATCAAATGTCTTTAAAAAAAACAACTCCCGAATTACTCCTTGTTTGCATTTTTAATTATAAAAATTTAAATATTCAGTGGAGAGGAAGATAAATTACAGAGTTTAGCAGATCACAGTATATAGCAGCTCAGAAATTAGGGTGGAGACAAGAGAAGAACAGTCAGTAGAGAACTGATCTGCTAGAGATGAAGAAATAATCTACCTGAAATATTATAGATCACAAGAAGAGAGTTCAGAACATTACAAGAAGTTTCTAAGAAAAAAATTACATCTTACATCATATTAGCTGTAATGTGGATGAAATTTAAATTATGTATTCCTTAATGCAGTGATTTTCAACCTTTTTTGAGCCGTGGCACATTTTTTACATTTATGAAACCCTGGGGCACATTGAGCGGGGTGGACAAAAAAATTCTCTCTCTTCCTCCCTTTCGCTCTATTTCTCTCTCCCTCTTTCTCTCCCTTCCTTCCTCTTTCTTTCTCTCTCTCTCCATCCCTCTTTCTCTTCCTTCCTCTCTTTTTTTGCTCTCTTTCTCTCTCCGTCCCTCCCTCCCTCTATGTCTTTCTCTTTCTCTCTTTCCCTCCCCCCTCTCTCTCTTGCTTTCTTTCTCTCTCTTTCTCTCTCTCTTGCTTTCTTTCTCTTGTTCTCTTTCTCTCTTTCTTTCTTTCTCTCTTGTTCTTTCTCTCTCTGTCTCTCTTTCTCTCTCTTGCTTTCTTTCTCTTTCTTTCTCTCTCTGAGCTTCGTGGCACACCTGACCATATCTCACGGCACACTAGTGTGCCACGGCACACTGGTTGAAAAACACTGCCTTAATGCATATAACATTTTAAATACAAAGAGACTTGGCATAACGTTGAAAACAGAAATTTTTTAAAAAACCTAGCAAAATTCTTGGTTTTGTATGTTAGACTTTTTAAACAATGATAGAATAGAATAGAATTTTATTGGCCAAGTGTGATTGGACACACAAGGAATTTGTCTTGGTGCATATGCTCTCAGTGTACATAAAAGAAAAAGATATGATCTTTTCCTTTAGGGTTCTTGGACTTCTCCAGCTTCTTGGAGGTTCCATGCTTTTCTCGGAGGATCTAATATTGAAAGCCCCTGTTACTTATTCCTTTGTTTTAAACAAAATGTTTTTCCCTTCTCCGTCAGAGGGTGAGGCTGGATAATTTGAGCCTATTTGTGATAAAAAAAACTGTATTTCATGGGAATATGGTTGAGTCTTCAATTTTATATTCAGGAACATTTATAACACCCCTATAAAATGTTTATCATCTTGCTCTTATTTTCCTTAGGAGATACCACTTATATCAACTTACTTTTATAATCACTTCAATTCTCCATTTCTTTATAGTGCCTATATGAGGATGTTAGATTCTTAACCCTTATGTTGGTTGGAACAATTTAGATGGAGGTTAAAATGCTAAATGGCTTTCTAGTAGAAAGAGAACAGAATTTGGCAATTGTGCATCTTTCTTCCTTTTAAAGTATAAAAGCAGCTCTCTTCAAGTAACTAATGTAATTGGCAAAACTGCAGAATGTCCTCCAGGTTGAGTAAGAAAAAAAGGAAATAATGCAGATTTTTCCATCAAATAAAAGGGATGAAAATTGAATTAACACAGACAATAGTATTTGCTGCTCCTATGCAGATATTTGAATAAATTTCTACAACTGACTAAAACATACTTTAAAATCATGTTTGATTTTAAAAAATATCTGAAGTTGCATTTAAATTATTTAAATCTATTGAATACCAGGACTAGGTTAAACTTCCATAGTTTTACGAATAAAACTAAGTTTTATTGTTATTTTATTTTTCAAACTTTCAAAAGTTTCCTATTAATTACATCACATTTTTATTTCATATTAGCATCTTGTCAGGACAAACATGCAATTTTAAAATATTTGGGTTTTTTAATGTAGAATCCCTTACTTAAATGTAATAAATTCTTAACGTAAAACAAATTTTAGGTCATTTTATTGTATTATATGTAAGTATATTGTGGATCTATTTGTACTTTTGAGCACAATTTATCTGGTATTTTATTTTGGATTATTTTATTTTACAGGGAAGTTGCTTTTACCAGGCAACTTCATGAAAAGGCCTCTGATCTAAGTTATTATTACATGGGGTTTTATATTTATTCGTGTCCTAAAATGCGATATAAGGTAAGATACAATTTTAATTATTAGAATTCAGCCTGATATTTGATTTGTAAATACAATTAGGACAGATTTGTATATTCTCAATCTTTCCTGCTTTGCTTGGTCAAAAAGAGACCACTGCCTGCTTAGTTGTCTATAAATTGGCTAGTACTGGGTAAATGGAGAATAAACACTTTATGTTTCCAAAGTAGTCCCATGCCAGCTATCAAACTTTTTTTTTAGATGAAGAAACTTTCAAAACAGATTGTAATAGTGGATAAGCATATCCTATTCAAATGAAAAAGAAATCATGAACACCAGATATATAAAAACCTTCAGCATACTTAAAATAATTATTTGGATTCTGGATTTGATAGGTCTTCAGCCTAATCTAACAGGGACATGTTTTTATAAGTAAAATTTAAATGTTAAATAAAGTAAGGATGGCAATTACATTATTTTATTAGTGTAGACTCTTTTTTCTTCTCCAGATTCTAGTGGTAATGTCCTTTGAGAGCTTTTTGGTTTGGCTAAAAAAACCCACATCCTTTTAGTGTTAACTGAGCTTTTCTTCAGTTGCTAAAATGCAGTGCTGTTTAAAAATGGGTTAGCATCTGCTGAGCATGACAGAATATTGCCCTGACAAAATGGATTTGTGATTCTCTATGCTTTCCATCTGCAAATATATTTTTCTGTAATTGTTGTAAAGATCTGATGATCCAGTTTCTGGCAAATATTGCTAGTTGGAATACAGTCTCCCTAGTTTTGATTTCCATGACTACTGAAAATATTAAAACTACTAAAATGTTGGGGAGGAATTGAAACATGGAGCTTATTAGTTAAGTCCAAGGGATTTCTGTTTGATTCTCTACTCTGCAGGAAGATGCTTCTAGTAGATTAAACTATGTATCTAATTAGCTTCACATTGTCTACTCTGTTCTTTAACTCCTATATTCATAAATATTCCTCCCAAGTTTTTTAAAAACATATTTATGACATATCCTGCTAGTTCTCAATCTAATTCAGGAATACAAATATTTCTTTAGTGCCTTTTTCTCCTGTAAGTTTTATTTTGTTAATATAATTCAATAGAGTGAAAGTATTTTATAAAACAAAAATTACTTTCTTGTTTTTTGAAGAACAAATTTAGGGAATATAAATATCTTGTATTAACAGAAATAACCCATAGCCCTATAATAGAGAAGTGAACAGATAACAGCACCAAGTAACTTACACTTTTGTTTATTTATTTAGAATAGTTATAAGACATATTTTGAAAATTAAAAGCCATTTTATGGTCTTTAAATTGAATCTGTGGACAATAAGAGGATAGCATAACTTCTACCAGACTAGATTTTTATGATCAAGGAATTTTCTAATATTTATTACCATTTTGTATGTTTTCATGCAAATACATTTCAGTTTCATTCCCAGTATTGGTTTAACCAACCGTTTATCTTCTCAAAAGCTTTTACAGGGTTTGTATTTTTAGAACAAATTATAGCTTATGTGAATATAGTAGAATTAAAATTTTTGAAATTATATTTCAGCATTCTTAAAAAATAATGTCACTTCAACATAATATTTTAATTGAGCTTAATTTAGAGTTGCACAAAAACAATAGAAAATGTAATTAGTTTAACCGATAAACTCAGGTTATTGTCATGAGATAGCTTGATATCAGATGGAGAGAATGGATTCCAAAAGGTTAACAAAGAAATAAAAGGTCAATTCATCTGTGATTAATTATTATATTACTTTGGATAGTCTCTTGTCATAAGCAGAATGTACTTTTTGATAGTGCTTGAGAACCAATTTTGGTGATTTGAGCTTTGGGAGTTTCCGCAGCTTGAAAGGTTGTACAAAGGAATTTTAGCAGTTTTAATCTCTCGAGCCCTGGCTCCTTCATAGTTCCATGAGTGCGGAATTTAGTTAACCTTTTTCAGTAAATTAGTTTTGCTGCTTAAGCAGAAATGGAAAACCACAGCAGAACAGAATCCATACAGGATGTTGTTTACCTACGATCTCCTGCTCAAGCCTACAATTGTGAGCCTGCCATTGTAACATTGAAAAGATTGGAAATCTTTTGCAAGCTCTAACACAATACAGCTTTCACTGTATCTTCCTGAAAGATTATTTGGTCAGCATAATTGCATTTTATATTTTAGCTGATTTAATGTGAAGATCAACTGTTTGGCTCATGCCCTGATACATACTAGCAGTGCCAGAGTCCTGTGCAGCAATGACCTACTGCTGGACTGCACAAACATTATTGAAAAACTACAATACTTGTTTTGAAATTATTCTTGAATCACACAATTGGGTGGGTGAGAACACTCGAATGTACAACTATTCTGCTTTACAACCCAAACCTTACAGACTTAAAAATTTGAATTATAAAAAAAATTAAATATTAATAGCCGTGTCCAACTAACAGATAATCTGTGTGTGAAGAAAATGAATGTGTCCTTGTGGTCTACCAGAGGTCATTGTTATGAACAGGAAATTATTTTGGCAATGCAATAAAGTCTGTGTTTTGTAACATTTCTCATATGGATTTTTAGTTAAAACTGCTATAATCGGTCCAACTTGGTCATAGAGAGAAGTGTCATATAAATTAAGTAAATAGATAAGCAAATTGAAATCCCAAAGGTGCTGTTCAAAAGAATAGAATAGAATAGAATAGAATTTTTATTGGCCAAGTGTGATTGGACACACAAGGAATTTGTCTTGGTGCATATGCTCTCAACGTACATAAAATAAAATATACATTTGTCAAGAATCATGTGATACAACACTTAATGATTGTCATAGGGGTCAAATAAGCAATGAAGAAGCAATATTAATAAAAATCTTAGGATATACGCAACAAGTTACAGTCATACAGTCAACATGGGAGGAAATGGGTGATAGGAATGATGAGAAAAACTAGTAGAATAGAAGTGCAGATTTAGTAGAAAGTCAACTGGACTCTTGTTTTTTTCCCCTTAAAAACGTTAAGCTTCTCATCCAAGAAGCTGCTTGGATGGGAAGTAAAATGTTTTCAAGGAAAAACACCAAGAAAGTCCTCTGGCCTTTTCAGTGGCACCTTGAGACAACCATGAGCTGGATGACTGAGAATCTCCATAGACCAGTGTTTTTCAACCAGTGTGCCGCGAGACATGGTCAGGTGTGCCGCGAAGCTCAGAGAGAGAAAGAAAACAAGAGAGAAAGAAAGAAAGAGCAAGAGGGAGAGAAAGCAAGCAAGCAAGGGAGAGAGAAAGAAAACGAGAGAGAGAAAGAAAGAAAGAAAGAAAGAAAGAGAGAGAAAAAGAAAAAGAATGAGAGAGAAAGCAAGCAAGAGAGACAGCAAGAGAGAAAGAAAGAGAGAGAGAGAAAGAGAGGGAGGGAGGGAAGGTGGGAGAGAGAAAGACATAGAGGGAGGGAGGGAGGGAGGGAGAGAGAAAGAGAGCAAAAAAGAGGAAAGAAGGAAGAAAGAAAGAGGGATGGAGAGAGAGAAAAAAGAGGGAGAGAAAGAGGGAGGGAGAGAGAAATAGAGCGAAAGGGAGGAAGAGAGAGAGAGTTTTTTGTCCAAACTTTTTTTTAGCCGCCCCCCACCACCACCACTCAATGTGTCCCATGGTTTTGTAAATGTAAAATATGTGCCGTGGCTCAAAGAAGGTTGAAAATCACTGCCATAGAAAAATAAACTACAGGTTAAGTGCATTAGAAATTTTGCTACATCCTTAAACTGACTTGGCTTGAATTCTTTACATATGAGGAGTAAATGAAAAGTGATGCTTCCACCTCATAACTTTAAATACAACTGGCATATTTTAATACATGGACCAGGAAAATAATCCTTAAAATTAGCCCTTTTGTATTTACTTATCATAATCTCTACCATTAATTATATAGTTCTGTAAATCATGGATTAGCTTCTAAAGCCTGAATGGGAAAACTTTGTCTCTTCAATCAGATCCTGAAGGCCCTTTTTCCTTATTTGAGACAAACTCTCCTCAAAGTATTCCTTCTGTTTTGAGAAAATATAGAAGTTGCATGTAGTAGAATGTAAATTGCATGGAATGACTGCAGTTGTCTATTAGAATACATGTGAAGTATAGCGTTGTCATGTATAAACAAATTTTCTCTTGCGCTACTGATCACAGCATATTGTTATTTTGAGTGTTGCAGTCTAACAGTCTGAGTTAATAGTAGTGCCATGCGAATAAAACCATAGATCTAAAAAACCCCCTATAAAGATAATGTTTCTTGCCAAAGCTAGACCATTGCATATTTTTCCCTCAGATGTGTTTGTTTGTTTGTTTAAAACATTGATGTAGCCTCCCATCTTCTAATAAACATTGGGTGACTCCCAATCAAGAGTTAAAAAAAACCATATAAAACCATATTAAAACTATAAAATTAAACAGAAACCGCCATGCCAAAGTCTGATCCCAAAAAGACTGTGCTACTGGGATGGTTGGCTGTGATGCAAACCTTGAGGCAGCGCTTGAGAATGGCAGCACCAGTGCCACTGGGATTGAAGTAGAGCTGGAGTAGTAGCAACCGGCTGAGACTGTGGTAGATGGGTGGAGTTCAAGAGAAGTCAGTCCCTTACTTTACTAAAGCTTGGATCTTGGAAGACTAGGTCAGGATTGATTTGGATTAGGCTGGGTTGTGGGATTTGGTTAACAATAGCAACTGGGACTGTTGGGATTGCTGTTGCTAAACAGTGTGGTCACATGAGTTGTGCTTAACACCTGCATCACTTAGTGACAGTAAGTCTAGTCCCTATTACCATTGTTAACCGATGACTACTTGTATATATCAGAGCCTCTAACATGAGAATATTGACTTGCAACATTAGAAGGATTATATTCCATTCAAAGCTCATATGTTATTGCTGATTCCTTGAGGATAATAATGCTATTCTCTACTGTATGGGCTATAAGAGACAGCAATTGCATCTAGAAGAGTCCGTTGTTTTGTAATCATGGCTAATGAAATATCTTGTTACAATATGGAAGGATTCTTAATTAAACCTCAGATAACTTCATTGTTGAAGATGTTGCGATGAAATCAAATTTTAAATGTTTGGTTTGTTGAACTTATGTAAGATTTCTCATGTAAGATTTCTTATACAGTATACAGGTTCTCTATGTAATATATAATACTTGATATTCTTGAATACACAGTAGTCTTGTTCCTATATATGTTACTTTTTATATAGTAAAGTTTTCTAAAAGTCGAAGTTGATTCCTGGTGATTTTATGGACACCTTCCTATTGTTTACTTGTCACCAGTTGTTAGCGGTTGCTGCCTTCTGATACTTATGGCTTCTCAATCAGACCAACTAATGAACTAAGAATATCTTCAGAAGGTTTTCTATATTTGCTAACAATTATAGGTTTGATGTGACATTCCAGGAATGGACTTCTTTAACTGTTAGCCTCCAGATTCTACAATGCCCTCCCTAGTGAGATATGCTAGAAACTAACATTGTCTTTTTCACATGAAGAAAATATGTGTATATTCTTTTAGGCCATAAAAACAATTAAATATTTTAAATGTGTTTATTAAATGGATTTAGCTTCTTATCTTAAAAAACATATTTGATTTTTATGGTAAGCTGTTCTTCGAAAGCTTGATTTTGAAAAGTAGTAGACGGATTTAAAAAAGGGAGACTGACAACCTTTTCTTCTTCAGATACTGTGGTATACAATTCCCAGAAAATTCAGAAGCATTCCAGTAGTCATAGATTATGAGACTTGCATTCTAAAACTTCCAAATGATTAGGTTGACTACACTTATCCTGAGAGATGAGATATCCTCTGGGCAATTTAATGAACTCTGTGTTCATTCTACATAACCCTTCTATAATTGTATTTGTAAGTGTGTATGGGGCAGAGTGGGTGGGGGAAAGGTAATTTGTTTATTTGCTTATGGGATTTTTATGCCATCCAACTTCTACTAATATATAGTAGGAGAGATATATAGATTAATGGCCAGTTTCAGCCATGGAATCCTAGTGGGTCATTCTGGTTCATTCGTTATTTTTTTAGCCCAATTTATCTATGCAGTTGCTTTTGGTTTATTTTTAGAAGTACACATAAAGCATCTTAATGCTCCAGGGAAATATCTATACAGTATCTATATCTGTAGGAGCAAAGATTTTGAAATCTGATTCTTTCGTACATGAAAAATCTGTGGCTATGCTATTATTCATGTTTTATACGTGAATGCCTTATTGTCACTTAAGATGAAAAATAAACAGAGTGTTTGTATGATTAATATTTCTGGTCTATAAATGCCTGAACCAAATTCTTGGCAGCTTTGTGTAATATAATACAAAGTATTAGGTCAAGATTGCTTAAGATGACTTGTTTGATTGACCCAGAATTATAGGATGAAAAGTTTAGTTTTCTGACATTTATGAGTAGAATCTTGCGATAGAAGTATTTGTCTTCCGTAAAAATATGTCAATATGTACTTAGCTTTGAGAATATAAATGCTGTTTCTATTTTTTTTCAGCAGACAATGCCTGTTTAGGTCAGTTTGGATGCATCCTTATAAAAGGTTATGCAATTTAGCAAACATCTTTCATTTCAAATGTGTGATGTTTTCTTAATAAGATAACATAAAACATAGAAATAATAAAGTGACCTTTTATTTTTATCACTTAAATATTATTTATTTCAAAGTTTGAATTTCAGGGCAATTGAGAGAAAAGCAAATAAAATTAACAGTCCCTACTTGTTATGGGAAATTTGACTGCTGCTGTCAAAAAGAGAGCTGCCAGAAAGATTAATTCCAGATTCACATAACATACTAGAAATGAACTATTCTAGAATGACACACTAGGGAGACATTTATCATGACTAATTCATGCCCTACTAAACTAAGCTAATCAAGGCAAAATGCAAAGAAGTTAGTTGTGAATTATATCAAAGAGTGAAGACCTGCTATAATGCTTGTGATTGGTATGATTTACATTACTAAAACACGAAGAGAGATGATTCCTGGAAATTGTCATATATATACTGCATAATTATGATTTAGCTTTTGGGAACACCAATTCTGTCTAAATCCATCTTCCATTAGATCTTAAAATCTATTTTGCAAGAAAATGCAAAGAAGATGCAGCTCTGTTTTTTACTGTAACCTGAACTAATTATTCATGCTTTCAAATCTCAATACATGTTTTTTAGTTGACCCATGATCTTGTAGTCAGTATATACAAAGCCATAATGCACTTCCTTATGAACCTATTCAACTAAATATTTCCCTTTTATAGCTTTCACCTCAACAATTTGATTCTCATCACATATAAAAAAACATTTTAATACAATACAGTTTAATTTGATTACCTTAGATAATATGGAAATGATGCGGCATATAGGACCTATAAATGTAAGAAGTACGGAAAAGTACTGAAAAGGAGACACACATCTTTGGATGTATGTCTTATTTTTTGCACTAAAATTTGTACTCTAATATTTTTTTAAAGCTCCATTTTCAGTGTCAATTTTGCAAATGGTGAAAAAAAGGTAATAAACATGCAAAATGTTTAGAATAATATTTTCCTTTATTTTTATTATCCATATTTTTACTGTTCGGCTGTTTAGAACTGTGTCTATACATGAAATCACTGGGATATTATTATTTTAGTTATAAATAAACATTCAGAGATCTTACCTCAGTAGAGAAACCATAAAATGTATTTCTGTCATCAGCAGTCTGGAGCCAAAGTACAAAAAACACTGTAGACTAAATAGTATTTATTGGTCTTGAAAGGCTAATTACATAATATTTTATTGCACTGTTTTAACATAGGATGAAATACTAAAGAATCTTCTGAGACCTGTGTCCCTTTTCAGGACCTTGTAATTCATTCAGTAATGTTTTATTATCATATTATTACTCTTTCCCAGTGAACTTTCTTAAGTTATCACTTTAGAAAATTTTGGAGTATTAATTAATACTTTTATCTAAAAAAGTGAGAATTTTCTTGAAAGTCAAAAATATAGCAAGAATTTAAGATTGCTTTCTTCATACCAGATCACACTTGTAATTGGAAGGTGTGTTCTGAATGGAATGGAGCTAAAACTCCTAATCTTTTTCATTCAGGTTTTGCTCCCAATCAGAAAAGAAAATCATAAGTAACTGTAATTAATTATTTCCAACCAGTCTGTCTACGGTAATTTTCAGAACTTATATTAAAGAACTAAAATGTTCATTTAAATCATAGTTGTAATAATTGCATTGCCGGATTATGGATTTTGTTCTAAATCAAGAATTTATGGGACTTATTCTTAGTTTGTTACCTGTTCTTACCTGTTACCTAAGGTAAGTTCTAACCTAAATGGATAATGTTACCTACTTGGGTAATGAAATGTCTACACCCAAACAAATACGCTCTCAGAGGATCAAGGATTCCATAGTTTAACCCTGAGCTACATATATTCTCTTCTATGAAAGTTGTATTGAATTTATGCATATGCTTCCTGAGAATTCATTTCTGCAGTTAAATATGCATCTTTAATGAATGCATTATTATTATTTGCAAAGAGAAGAGTAATTGGCAACCATTTTTTAACTCTCCTTTGTTTCTGACACTAGAAAATCAGTGTCAGACAACGTAAAATATATTAAAACATGCTTTACTATCACCATTATAAGAATGATAATTTTATACTATTCAGTTAAAAATTGGGATTTTTACTGATTGTTAAGAAAATGGTGTACACATTTTTGCAGCACAATTTTTGACAATTTTTAAAAACCTATGTTTCAATCTGCCCTTTTAATCTCTCAAGAATAGTTCAAACTCTTTGGGTTGATATGTTCCATTACTCTTTCTTTTTCTTAGGCACAAGTTTGTTAGGGTCTCTAAGAAAGCCAGTTTAATGTAGTTTTTCACAGTGTGGTTAACAGTACTTTTAACCCTTCCTTGGGCACAAAGTCAGCTGGGTGATTTTGGACCACTCCACTTTCTCTCAGCCCTAGGAAGCAGGCAATGGCAAAACCACTTTTCAAAGCTTGCCAAAAAGTTGCAGGGAGTTGCATAGGCAGTTTCTGAGAATCAGACACAAATGAATGGATGAAAACAAAACATTCCTGCTCCCCCCCCCCAAAAAAAAATAATCTACTGAGCTATTGAAAAGGGAAAATGAGAATTTCATTATCACATTTTTGTCAATAAGAAGTCAGTTTGTCAGAATCAAAATTAATAGCATCTTCTTCAAAATAATAGTTAATCAGTGCTGGGAGCAGAGTGTACCTTTAAAAAATATTTATGTGCTTAAGCAGATAAAAGGAATTGGGGGATGCACAATAATTTCTCTGGTTGCCAGAGATTGAAGATGCTCTTTCATATCTATAAATATAATCCTATATGAACTCAATGCTGCTATCACAAAGTTTAAAAATATGTTTGACTGATTTCTGTGTTAGCAAGTGGATATGTGGGTTAGAGTGGATTTTTAAAACTAAATGATCTGAGAAAGGCAAGATTGTAATGTAAAACTGAACAAACGTCATATTAATTGCAAAAGGTTTATTTCACATTAAACTATATTTTATGTGCGGAATTATTTTTAACAATAGTTCATTGTACAACTACATAAATTTCCATTTACAGGAGGTCAGATTTTATTATTTGCCACAACCACATTCTGAGCCATTGTACTTATTGCAAGGCAGACTAGAAATGTGAAAGAAAACTTAATCAAGGAGAACAGGAGGTTGAACTAGAAGACCTCCAAGGTCTCTTCCAACTCTTTTATTCTGTTATAACTGTTAGAGACTAGAAATAACCTGGAAAGAGAGTAGGCTGAATATTTTTGTCTGCCACTTTCAAGCTTCCATTCACTTGTGTAGACTAGGAGGCATCTGACAACTTGAATTATTCATGCTTGAAAAAGAACTTACCACTTAAAATATTTGAGGTTTTTGAAACAGGAGCTTGGAAAATACCAGAATGTACCAGAAATCTGATTTGTATGTTGATGAAGTAGGAATACAGTCCAAGTTGGCTATTTGGAATTATACAAAGGATTTTCTTCTCTTCCCCTGTAAATTCCTTCTTTTCTTCTTTAGTTGATTATATGAATTCAGACATTAATGTTAAACAAAGATTAAATATGGTTTATTCCTTAAAGATCGGCCTGAGAAAGAATACAGATACTTGGGGGAGAAAGAAAAAAAGGTTTTCCTATAGATTTCACCTATCAAACAAAAGTTGATCCATAAGACTTTACAATAGGGAGCATAAAGCCTTGTGTCATATCCAGTTGTTCTGAAGAATTGAATTAGTTGGTCCTATAAGAACTAGATATTCAAAATAAATAAAATGTTTATATACTCTTTTAACAGAGATTGGCAAAATGCTACCAATGCCACAATAATCTCAGGACACCTACATGGAGCTCAGAGGAATCTATTGGCAAACCAACACCACCGCCATTATAGAAGTTGGTTTTTAGTGATTTGTTGCCAAACTCCCTCTTTTAAGTAGCTTTTGGCTACTTTGGCATGTATCTGTGCATATGTATTTGTATAGAAGTCTGTTCTGAAATATTTCACTAGAATGAATGTAGTGCTGGCTTTCCAAATAAAAAAATTATCAGCAAAAAGATTTGTTCTCGTTCCTGATATTTCAAAACAATAAAAAACACCCTAAGCCATCAAAATAGAAAAATATTAGACAGGATTGGGTTTTTTTCATTTTTTGTTTTGTTCTTGCCACAAATTTAAGTGTGGCCGGGCTTTCCAAAAATATAAGTTCCGGAATGTTGAATGTGAAGCCAGATACTGTAGCCCTTGACATGTGAGAATAAATTATATGTAAAAAGAGGCTTCAGAGTCATACTGGGTCTTCTACTTAAGACTGTGTAGCACTGTTTCCTAGCATCATTGTGTAAGGTATGGGCATCCACAAAGAAGATCCAGTGCGTGCAAACTCTCCATGCACTCTGAAACCTTGACCATGCAGCAAACAAGATATACCCCAAAACGTTGGGGTTTTTTCCCTTCCTACTTCAACACTGCTTTATCCTATGTGATGCTATCTAAGCAGAGTTTGTTAAAACAGAGTAGTTGAACTTAGTTGCAAAGACCTCTCTTGGGGTGGATAATGCGTATCTCTGTTTATGTAATTAAATCAGGGAGCAAGGGTCTGCTGTTATATCGGGGTGATGGGATTCTACTGGTGTCCTCTTTCAAGGAAAAGACCGAATTTAATAAACCTTTGGATTGCCTCACATTTTCTCATGCCTTTCCCTTAATACATTGCTGTTGATAATTTTAGGCTATTTTGTTTATGTAATGTTAAAATTCCTTTATAAAGCAGCTGTCTGGAAACTGAGATGAAGGCCTTAATTCGCTTTTAATAAAAGATCAATGGGTTTATTGTGGAAAAATAGAACACAGATGTACACTGTACCTGATAAAAGAATTAAATGTGTGTTTAACCTTCTCTGTTTATTCTGTGCTACTGGTACTTGACCTCCTTTGTTTTTTTGTAACTATTATCTTTCTCTGGAGCTTTTACTTTTCATATTTGACTTAGTCTGTAAAAACAAACCCCACTAACATACCCTCGTCTCAAATACTCACCAAATCCCTTAGATTTTCCAAAATATTTTAAAAGTAAATCTTCAGATTTAAGTTTCATTCAAATCTATGGCCTTGCCTTGGAACAGAAGTCCAGAGATGCTTTTAGCGTAGGAACTAGAATGCAAAGGCTGGCAAAGTGAGAATACTTCAATTAAACACTCCTTAAGGCAGAACTTCCAAGTTTGCCTCCAGAAGTTTCCAATTAAATATCCAGCCATGCCTGAATGAATGTCATATGTAAGGTTTTCTTTCAGTGTATCTTTTACAAGAGGAAACTAGTGACGAGAGGTTGGTTGAATGTCTTTTGGACTGAAGACTAAGAAAGAGAAATAAAGGAAAGACAAAATAATTATTGAAATTTGCCTCTAGAATAAATCTGCGTCAGATATTCTCCCTCTTCATCAGCAATATTTTGTCGTCTTTGTCCCCTCGTAGTGGAATGTGTGGGATGAAAAATAATGCAAATGTTTTGCATACTACAAAAGAGCCATTTAGAAAGAGAAAATTTTATAGTCTGAGGATATCTCAGAAACAGTAAGATGCACACATTATGCCAGATAATTGTGGAGACATGGTGTTCTGTTTCCATTCTGCTGCTTGGCCACATTATAAGCTGTTCCTTCTGCCAAAAGCAGAATTGTGATTTGGTACACCACTATGATTTTCTCTTAAGTGAACACATGTGGACTGAGTGGCACATAAAGAGGAGTTTTATGATTGTCATCACAAATTGAAACTGTGGCAATGGGACTTAATGTAACATGACTTTATTTTCTATCATGAAAGAAAAGAATAGCTGGGCTGTGGCCAGCAAGGCCTCTACCCCCAGCCTCTTCCTCCAACGTGGTTCAGAGAAGGGTTTAATACCTATTTGATTTACAGTTCACTGTTGCTGAAAGTCAGGCAAACTAATTTTTGTTAACTATGGTTTGTTGAAATAAGCCAGTTGTATAAGCTACATTGTTACAGCATAGCTACAGTATGTCACCAGAAGTCAGTAACCCCCCTCACATTTTGTAAATATTTAAGTATATCTTTTCATGTGACAACACTGATGAAATGATACTTGGCTACAATGTAAAGTGGTGAGTATACAGCTTGTATAACAGTGTAAATGTGCTGTCCCCTCAAAATGACACAACACGCAGCTATTAATGTATAAACTGATAGCAACAAAAGTGAGTACACTCCTAAGTGATAATGTCCAAATGGGGCCCAAGAGAGACCTTACTGGAAAATAATGGTGGCACTTTGGGCTCTATTTGGATATTATTATTTAGAGGTGTACTCACTTTTGTTGCCAGCAGTTTAGACATTAATGGATATGTGCTGCATTATTTTGAGGGGACAGCACATTTACACTCTTATACAAACTCTATACTCACTTTTTTACATTGTAGCTAAGTGTCATTTCTTCAGTGTTGTCACATGAAAAGATATACTTAAATATTTACAAAATGTGAAGGGGTATACTGACTTCTGTGGCATACAGTATATGTAAAAAGAAACTGTGGTTTATCAAAAGCATGAATTAAAAATTTCTTTTTTTATTGTTTTTTATTTTTAAACATCACAATATTTTAACACAGGTCCACACCCGTTTTCATTTATTCTTACTACTTGATAATATATGGTATTTCGTGTATTTACAAAGTTCCATATTTTCATCATTCGTCTCACATTGTTTCACAGTCCGATCTAATCTATATTTTGTGATATTCCAAATTATTTTGTCCTTTGAGTTCAATCATCAGCCAATCCATTTTGGCACACCTATAAATTTTGTCCATTAGTATGTTTTCCAGTGAAATTTGATTATTCTTTCAATACTGAGCATATACTATTCTCACTGCCGTTGTAATGGGTATTGTTAGGTATTGCGTGTTTTTGGATACTGTTTCCTCATTATTCCCAACAAGAAGAATTCAGGAGTAAATTCCATTACTCTTTCCATGATTTCTTGCAACCATTTATGAACTTGTTTCCAATAGCCTTTCGTTTCGGGGCTTTCCACAACATATGAAAGAAGGCCTAACTCTTTTTTACATTTCCAGCGAGCCAAATTAGTGTTTGAATATATTTTAGCCAATCTTGATGGAGCTAAATGCCATCTATAAAACATTTTATACTAATTTTCTTTATATGCTACGAATTTTGTTATTTTACAGTTTGCATTCCAGGTCCTCTCCCATTCAGCCAGATGTATATTATGTCCTACGATTTTGGCCCAGGCTATCTATTTAAATTTGTTTTTTTCTTGGCACCTTCTTTCATGTTCGTAGTCACGTATTTGGTATCTTGCCTCCTGCAAGTGCATCTTTATATAATTCTAGTAGGATATTCTCGAGTGTACTACCCATTTTTTTATAAAATTCCCCTGAGAAATCATCCAGTCCTGGTGATTTGTTGTTGTTTTATTTCTTTAGTGCATTCTGGATTTCTTGAAATGTAATCTCCCTATCTAGCATTTGCTTGTCAAGATTCTCTATTTGTGGTATATTTACTTCCTTTAGGTAATCAATTATTTTATTTATCTGGGTCCTGTCTATACAATTCTCTAGTATTCTGTGGCTATTTCTATTCTCCAAAGCACTAAGGATAGAACAAGAAACAATGAGTGGAAACTAAACAAGGAGAGAAGTAATTTAGAACTAAGGAGAAATTTCCTGACAATTAGAACAATTAATCAGTGGAACAGCTTGCCTCCAGAAGTTGTCAGTACTCCAACATTGGAAGTTTTTAAGATGATGTTGGATAACCACCTGTCTGAAGTAGCTTAGGGTTTCCTGTCTGAACAGGGGATTGGACTAGAAGACATCCAAGGTCTCTTCCAACTCTGTTGTTATTATTATTATTATTTTGTTTTTTTGTTTTTAAAATAGTATACTGTAAAATTGTTTAAATTTTAGCCTTTGTGTGAAACCACCTGAAAAAAATTCCTAAAATGCAGAAAGTGAAGTTTTCATTGATCATATAAAAATGTAATAAATATGTTACTGATATTTTTCTTTGAGAAAATAATTTAACAGTTTAATGGGTCTTAAAATATTTCATGTGCTAAGTCCACATGTTCTTAATATGAAAAACTTAATATAAAAATATGATGATTGGCAGGTGATAGTTTCCTTCAATTCTTTGTTTCTTTTCTCCCCTACTAGATATGTGGATATAGAATTCAAACCATATGTTAGGTCATTGCTTAATATTTGTTTGAATCTGCTGTAAAAATAGCCAGCTCTCCAGGGCCAAACTTAAATTAAAACTATTATAAAATACACATAGTACTTGATGTATCATTTTAACAGAGCCTGAAATTGTAATTGTAGTCAATAGTTAATTGTAGTCAGTACATGGGTCTTCACATGGCCAGATTCAATTCTGCAACTCTTATTTTATTTGTTTTTTTATTTGTCAAGTACGTATTGGTAGAATGCAAAGAAATAACATTGTTTGTAAGCATAATATTGGTACTAATATGAGAGAAACCTAGGACAGAGATGGTAGGCACATTGGTGCACTTATGCACGTTCCTTAATGACCTTTTTACAATGGTTGTAAAGAAAGTGACTGCTTTCGTAAAGTGAATTGTGATCATAAAACAAATATATTTAATGGGTATTTCCTGCCATAAAATGACAAAACAATTGCAAATCATGGTTACATAACTCTGTAAGTGATCATATAATGCAGATTGGTTGCCAAATGCCTGAAATGCAATCATGTGAGATGTTGAGATGGCAGACGTAACTTCAAGGATGGGTTGTAAACTTTTTAAAAAGCCCATCGTAACTCCAAACACTCATTAAATGACTAGTCATAAGTCAAGGATTACCTGTCAAAATGAGTTGTCTTTGATTCACTATACAATAATGAAGTTGATATTTATTCCATATTTAGTCATTGTTTCATTTAAGTTTGTTTGCTTTATTTGCCTAGCCTCAGTATCTGTTAGATTTGTCTGTGCCTAAAGTTGAAACATTCTGTGCTGAAAGGATCTGTATCACCTAAAATTTGGCATTGTAGTTTGATGTTCTTCAAAATGTTTTTTTCATAGAGTCTGTATAAATGATTATCCTGAAGATATTTATTTGGCTCAGAGATTTAATGACTAACTTGGTAAAATATGTGCTATTTCAGTTTTTATTTTATACAAAGAAAAATGTTCCAAATGTTTAACATTGAGGTGGCATTGTAGAAAGAGAGCCATCCTAATCCAGGATAGAAAAAAAATAGGAGCAGAAGCTTCTTTTCCATCTAACAATTTTTATTAAAAGGCATAATCTTTCATGAGCTTCACTTTTCTTCATCCGCTACATGGAATGGCTAATACAGTTTTTAATACAATATAATGTGTTGAAGAGTCAGAAAAGCTGCTACCAACCTCATTTCCATTACAATATCTGTGATCTGTCAGAAAAGATTTAATTTTATAGAGTTGCTTTAAGATGTACTTTCTTTAACAGTTTATGTATCACTGAAGATGCTGGTTTCTGGAGAGGTTCGGGGCTTTAGTTTTGAAGGGATAGAGTAGGTTTTGGGCAAGTGGTAGTTCAGATGTAGTACATCTCATTTTTAAAAAGCTTTATCTTTTCTAAAGATTGCACTGTTACACCACATCCTCAGAAAAGACTCATTTGGTTTAAGAACTTGCTTGCAGGTGCTAAGCCCGCACCCCTGTACACTCCAAAACACCCTTTTGTCTTTGAATCCAAACCTGTACCCAGACCTGTTAACTTCATCTTGTAAATGACTATGTGGTTGAAGCATACATTGTGGATATAGGTGATTGCTCTTTTCATTTTATATACATACTCTCATGGGGTTTTTTTTTGTTTTTAAGTCTTTCAGCTAGAACTACTTTCCATTGGTAAAGACAGTTGATGTAAAGGAGCAGATTTGATAGTTCACTCTCCAGATTTTCTTTCCCCAACTTGGTACTTGTGTTGGAGTTGCAGATGCTAAAATTCCCACCCAATAGGGTGAAGCTAGCAGACATTCTGTGATT
Organism: Erythrolamprus reginae; assembly: GCF_031021105.1. Classification (NCBI taxonomy): domain Eukaryota; kingdom Metazoa; phylum Chordata; class Lepidosauria; order Squamata; family Dipsadidae; genus Erythrolamprus; species Erythrolamprus reginae. The sequence goes on from NC_091954.1 coordinate 50,555,521, forward strand.
TGTAGGTGATGGCTCAATAGATGGTTTATTTAGTATTGAGTTTAATTCCATTTTACCTCCTCAAAACAATATGTCGGACAAATAGTTCTCCATGTGCAATATCTCTTTGCTTATAGCAGCCGCCAGTCAAATTAAAATAATTCTAATTCATGTTATCATTGCAATACCATTTTTAAAAAAATAAAAAAAGAGATGCAGTAAAAAATAAAGAGGCAGTCCAGCTCATTTTGTCTTCTTTTAAATACCCGTTGCATTCTTTGTAAATGTCTTCAAATTTCCTGGGAGATTCTTGGTACTTTCATATCCAAGAATACACAAAATATTATGTTTTTATTTTTTAGATTGGCCAAAGATGGACATCCCAGCAGAAAATCTACATATTCGGCAAAATTTCCATTTATCTGTAGCAGGATTGTTTCATTAAATTTTCATATCTATATTAGGCAGGAGACATTTTGAACACAGAGATATTTGAATTTGATAAATGGCATGCTGTTACTTTCTTTACTTTGCAGGGGCAGTATAGACCTTCTGATTTACTATGTCCAGAGACATATACTTGGATACCCCTTGAGCAGTGTGTGCCTTTTCTTGAGCGTTCGAAATATTCTCGCCTCAATCAAGACTTAAAAATAGGTAGGTGCATAACTTCAGTTCATTGGAACTTCTGCAGACACCTTCAGTGTGTCTGTTATTAGTCTATAATGTATAAGGCGACTCTGTTCCTTTAGAATGTATCACAAGCTATTATGATACCTAGGATACCACAGAAAATTCTGTGGTCATATATTTCATATATTCATCAGTGTCAAGTGCTGAAATAACACAATGGTATCGGACTAATGGAAATACACACATGTACATATAGCCAAGGTAAGCAAACCCTTCTATAGGAATGCCCTGTGAAATATTTGTATCCTGTGCAATGTGACATTTTATGTAAAGATAAAATATTTGTAAGAGGTAGTGGAAGGAAGTGAGAAGAACTTATGCTTTCCACTATTTCATTATATGTTCCTGAGGAATACATGAATTAGGACACACTCTCACACTATATATGGCATTATAAATCTAAAGAAAAATAGGCTTCTCTTTGAAAGGCCCTGATTGTGTCCTACACAATATTTTTATCCTTCTATAAAAATGGGAGGCTTTTCCTCGCATTGTTCTTTAGGCAAAACCTATTGCTTTCTAGATTATTATGTTAGAGAAGTAAATGGTTCTTTCTATAAATATGAATGTGCTTATTTGTGTCTGAATACTTTGTCCAAAAGAAAGTAAAACAATTTATAGTTGGTCAGAGTTGTTTATCATGCTGTTTTCCTTGAACGGTACAGCATGTAATGAGGAGCTTTCTGACTTTGGCTGATCTGTAAAGCCTGAATTGATTCTGAGATTAAAACAATGCCAAAATACGCCTTGCATGTAAGAAGAAGATTACACTGCTTTATAAATTGAATTCAAATAAAACTATTTGATTATGAGAGAGACAAAATGCTGCTTTGAGTAGGTGATCTAGAAAAGATTGCTAAAATGAAGGAACTAATATACAAGTAATAAATAAAAATATTAAAAATAATAAATATAAAAATCTATTTATCCATAGTGAATACATAAATTCATATACAATATGAATTCAAGCTTGGGTTCTGTGGCCTAAGGAAATTAAATTATAATACCTGCTGTGAATGAACATAAGAAGAGCCATGCTGAATCAGGCCAAAGCCCATCGAGTCCAGCATTCTGTGTCACACAGTGGCCCACCAATTGTACATGGAGATCTTGAGTAGAAAGAGAAGGCAAAACCCTCCCTTTCCCTTGACCCCCAACAAATGGTACTCAAGGGAATCTTGCCCTTCTCAACCAACATGGTAGCAGCACATGGACATCCATTTCAATAGCCACCGATACACTTGGCATCCATGAATCTCTCTAATCCTGCCTTGAAGCTATCAAGGCTGACAGTTGTCACGACCTCTTCTGGAAGTGAATTCCATAAACCAATAACCCTATGGGTGAAGAAATATTTCCCTTTATTTGTCCTCGCTTTCTTACCTCTGAGCTTTAGGGAGTGCCCCCTCGTCCTAGTATTGTGTGATAGAGAAAAAAAAATTTCTCTGTCCACCTTTTCTATCCCATGCATGATTTTATACACTTCGATCAAGTCACCCCTTAAACGCCATCTTTCAAGGCTGAAGAGACCAAGGCATTGCAACCTGGTTTCATAAGAGAGGTGCTCCTTTGAGAGCACCTTCCTTATGAGAGTCATCAAGGTTTGGGCTGCTACTAGAATGAAGGAAGCCGTTCATCATTCCAGAGCTTGTCTCCTGCAGAATACCTCCTTTAACAGTCATCAGGGTTTTTTTTTTAAAGCCTTTAATTACAATTTAATAAATATTAAACTGACCAGGGTTCAGCAACATGCAGCTCTTTGGGCCCCCCGCTGTGGTTCCCTATTCCATCACTAGCTGGCCTCGCCCTCTCCTCCCTCACCTGGCTTGAGAAGGTAAGGGTGACAGCAGGAATGGTGATGCGGCTGGGCCTGATTCTCCAGTGCTGGTTGAGGAACAATCGCGACCTCCAGCGGAGGCTTCCCTTTGGGTGATCCTCTTCCCCTCGCAACTCCCTGGCTGGCTCTGGTGGGGCTATGAGGATGCACATGGATGGGGAGACCCACAGCCAGCCAGGGAATCTCAAGAGGGAGAGGAGGGTCATCCGAAGGGAAACCTCTGCCGGGGGTGGCAGTTCTTCAACACAGAGAGAGAGAAAGACGAAAAAAGAGCAATTATGGAGGGAGAATGAGATGAGCAAGGGAGAGATTGGAAGCGGAAGAGAGAGATGAGTGGAAGGGAAAGAGATGGAAGAGGGAGAAAGAGATGGAACAAGAGGGAAAAGAGAGAGAGAAAAAGATACATGTTTCCCATAGAAAAGAAAACATAGCCACAAATTCTGGGTAGGTGTGATTCGGCGGGAGTGAGTGATGAGTTGGCTATGGTTGCCCATGTTTTGTGGTTATGGGTATTTTGTTTTCTCTAGGAAATGGGTCCAAATAGCTCTGAGTTTTTAAGGTTGCCACCCCCTGGCCTAGACAGTGGTATGCTCTGTTTCACATGCTATAGTTTGTTATAACAGTGTGTGTTATTCAACTGAGTTCATAACAGAGTTTGATAAACCACCCAACTGTAAATGACCAGCAGCTTACTTTGTTTCAAAAATAATATATCTTTTATTGAATCTGGTGATATAAAAATATTATTTATTCTAATAGTGATACTTGTTAGCTACCTTTGGAAGAATTCTTGAGTGATATTCATTTCTTCAGACCTACCACACCATAATTTTATCATGCCAAAACTTGATTTTATGCATGTGTATCAGTATAGCAGCTACTGGTGAAAATCTATTGCTTAATGGCTATTAGGAAACTTCTCACTTTTTTCAGATTGGAAATTTATTTGGCTTTTTGGTGGTACATAAAAGCTAGTGAGTGAAGCCAAGGGATGTCTGCCTAGTTTGGATTTAAACACCAGTTATTTTAATACAAATGTAGTCAATTGATACCAATTGTATTTTGCTTTTTTACTTTGCAAATTGCAAGACATACATGCATAGAAGCCAAATAAATAAAATAATTTTGCAGTCCCAGATAGTATTTAAATATTCGTCAGATCTTTAAGATGAAAAGAATTACCAGATAGTGGTACTTAACCTTTTAAAGCTTATGTAATTGTGAAGCAGACATGAGCATAATGCAGGAATACGTTTTACAGAACAAACAGTTCTATATGCTAGTAAAAGATTGGTTATGATTTTCTAGCATTATTACATTTGCCTCTTTTTTATAAAGAAGCAAATTATAGTTGTCCATTTAAAAGATAATATAGGCTGCATGATTGTTACTAGAGTTATCGCCAAATAATAAAACTACAAAATTTTACATTCCCTTTAATGAGCCAAGCTTATATCCCAAAATATTTAAGAATGTATTGTAAATAAATTTTACTTTTAATAAACCAATTTTTAATAAACGGTATATTGATACTGTCTTTGTAATGGATAGGTTTGAAGCACTGCTTTGAAAGTTATGAAACAGACTTATTTATTTATTTATTTATTTATTCATTCATTCATTCAATTTTTATGCCTCCCTTCTCCTTAGACTCAGGGCGGCTTACAACATGTTAGCAATAGCACTTTTTAAACAGAGCGAGGCTATTGCCCCCACAATCTGGGTCCTTATTTTCTCATAGTTCTTAGCAAAGGTTATTGCTAACATAGAAGGTTATTGTTCCATGAGTTACAGAAGACAGAAAATGTGTTGATTTATTCCCAGAATTGCTTTAGCTTATTACATTTTGTATCTTACATCTGTTCTTAATTAATTTTATAAACACTTGAAGGCATTTGAAGTTCACAGTCCAACATGATTCTTGATCATAAAATATGTTTAAACAGTACAGATAGTGCTAATGAGCTGAATCCAAATTTGTCAACTAGATTTTAGTATATGCAAGGAAACCCTAATAAGTAGATGAATCACTGATGGTTCAATAGTTCTAGCTATGCTGTGATATTAAAAAAAGACAACATTTTTATCTGAACAAAGAATGTGGGTTATGTAAACAGAACCATGTTAATCTTTGCTAGTAAACAATTCTTCTCCAAATAAATGGAAGCATGTTAATGATGATTATAACTTTGTAAGATTTCAGTTTCCCATCAACTAGAAGGGGGGAAATGGAAATAGTGTTAAGAGTAACATGTATTGTGTTCATAGGATGAAGTCTGAAACCATTTCTTAGGAAACAAATTCTATTGAAAATCTAAATGACACTTCAACATTACAGTGCTATATATTCCACAGGGATGATAGATGACTGACTTTAGCCTATTGTTCCTAATGTATATGTTTGAAAATACATTGTTTAAAGACATATTACACAAAAGTGGTGCTGGAACTACCTCTATTGTGTTTTGCATATACAGTAAGGATCATGCAAGATGGGTTTCCCAGCAGTGCTATACCTTTCTCCTTGCTTACTTGTCATGAGTCTAATAATCCGCTATCCAGAAGTTATATTCATAATATAGTACTTATTATATATTGATATTTATCGGTTATCCTTTACTTCCAACCATATTTAACTAGAAAGGATTATGTGTTATATAAGATCAAGACAAACATATTGGAAGCAAAGATAATGAACAAAAATGACCATATTTTGGACATATCATTTGGGCTGATATATCTGTGAAAAATATAACACTGGACAAATAAAAGGATGTAGAAAAGCAGATAGTGCTTGGAATGGAATATAAGAGTTCTGGAAAATCTTGTGTGGAATGTATTTGCAATAATTGTGCAATGCAACAATAGACCACCTTGAAGAGCTTATATTTATATTATTTATTTATTTATTTATTTATTTATTTATTTATTTATTAAATTTGTATGCCGCTCCTCTCCGCAGACTCGGGGCAGCTCACAACAACAACAGAAAACAATATATAATACAAATTCAATCATTAGAAAGCTAAAAACTCATAATTTAAAAAACATGCACACAACATACCATACATAAACAGTATAGGCCTGGGGAAGATATTTCAGTTCCCCCATGCCTGACAGCAGAGGTGGGTTTTAAGGAGTTTGTGGAAGGCAAGGAGGGTGGGGGCAGTTATAATCTTAGGGGGGAGCTGGTTCCAGAGGGTCGGGGCCGCCACAGAGAAGGCTCTTCCCCTGGAACCTGCCAAACGACATTGTTTAGTCGACGGGACCCGGAGAAGGCCAACTCTGTGGGACCTATCCATAAAGTCACCAAAAATTGATTATAACCTGACAAAATATAACAGTAAGCATACATTTCTTTATCTAATCTCCTTTCAATCTCTTGCATTATGACAGTAACACTGGGTCAAAAGCAGGGGTATCAGACTCAAGGCCCAGGGTCAGGAGCCGGCTTATATCTTGCCGTCGGGGACACCCTGGAAACAGTGAGGGACTGGCCTGCGGTGCCTCTTCCAGAGAAAACAGAGTTTTAAAGGGTTGCGTGCAGCCCTTGCAATCTCCGTTTTTGTTGGCAGAGGGTTGCAGGAGGCCGTTGTAGCTGAAAATGGAGTTTGGGAGCCTGTTTTCTGTGGTAAAGCGCTCGGGTCATCACAGGCAACCCTGACACGAGTGGTATCAAGCTGATGACTCCCACTCTGCCCACACCCACTCCAGCCTCTCCCCTAGATCAAACACAACCCTGATGTGGCCCTCAATGAAATTGAGTTTAACACCCCTGGTCTAAACTCTAAAGCATAATATCTTTAGCGTCTACGGAGAGGGGCGGCATACAAATCTAATCTAATCTAATTAATAAATAAATAATATCCTATCCTGAGTCAACATAGTAGGAGGAGACAATGGGAAACAAATCTACTGATATCTCAGTGTTAGGCTTGGGTGCCATCAAATCTTAAGATTCTTTACACTTTCATTGTTCTAAGTCTTCGAGTCTTCGGAGAGGGGCGGCATACAAATCCAAATAATAAATAAATAATAAATAATAAGTCTTTCTCCCTTGACAGAGTTTTATCCAGACAACATTAACATTTGTATTATTAAAATATAGATATTAGCCAAAACATCTATCATGAAAAATGATTAATCCAAATTTTAAAAGTAGAACAGTATGCTGTATATATATATATATTTATTTATTTATTATTTAGATTTGTATATACTTCATGGCATATACAGTGCTACTTCTACTTAAGAACGCCTCTACTTAAGAACTTTTCTAGATAAGAACCAGGTGTTCAAGATTTTTTGGCCTCTAATTAAGAATCATTTTCTACTTAAGAACCCGAGCACGGAAAAATTTGCCAGGAAATTTGAGAGCGGCACGAAGGCCTGGCCAGTTTCCTGTCATTCCCCCTTTAATCCCGGCCATCTGGGCTGCCAGAGGAGCCTTTTGGTGGCACTTAAGGAGGCTTTGGCAGTCCAGAGTCAGGGATTATTTTGATTCTTCCCACCTCACCTTCTTCCTTGGGAAGAGACTCTCCTCCTCACCTTCTTCCTCCTCCCACCCAAATTCCGAGCTTTTATTTCTTTTCTAGTGGGTTTGCACACATTATTTGCTTTTACATTGATATCTATGGGAAAAATTGCTTCTACTTAAAAATGTTTCTACTTAAGAACCTGATCACAGAACGAATTAAGTTCTTAATTAGAAGTACCACTGTACAGTACTTGTAAAATTGATCCTGACAGATCAGTACTATTGCCTGGAAATGCCAGAACCATTTATACAGTAATCAAGAATTATATCATTTTTATGTGTCATTCTTTAACATCTGTAAAGGGTTTTTAGATTCCGTTATATTCAGTTAAAGCCTTTCTGTTTCAGTTTTACAATGAACAAAGTGATTATTTCCCCCCCTTTCGACTGGCTCTTGGCATTAAAACAATAACTGAATTCAAACTGACTAAATAACTAGTACTGTTGCTGTGACAGGAACTCTTTTTGCTTTTTTGAGATTATTTTATACATAAAGCTACATTAAAACATGATCGAAACATTTAAATATGTCAAATGGTTAAATGGGACATGGGATCAAAGGGACATGATCGAAACATTTAAATATGTCAAAGGGTTAAATAAGGTCCAGGAGGGAAGTGTTTTTAATAGGAAAGTGAACACAAGAACAAGGGGGCACAATCTGAAGTTAGTTGGGGGAAAGATCAAAAGCAACATGAGAAAATATTATTTTACTGAAAGAGTAGTAGATCCTTGGAACAAACTTCCAGCAGACGTGGTAGATAAATCCACAGTAACTTAATTTAAACATACCTGGGATAAACATAGATCCATCCTAAGATAAAATACAAAAAATAGTATAAGGGCAGACTAGATGGATCATGAGGTCTTTTTCTGCCGTCAGTCTTCTATGTTTCTATGTTTCTAAAAGAGTATGGGGAGGATTGGTAGCATTAATTTAACTTGCGGGAGTGGTTTTGATAGCCTTTTATTCTGAAATTTACAGTTTTTAAAGATGGAGCTATATAGCAGTCTTTTAAAAGGGGAATAATCTCTTAAAGTTCTGGATTAAATTTATTACCTTTGTGTATGTGTATATGTGTGTATCTAACTGACTGCGGACATGTTCCAAAATCTTTAACATGATTTCTATTTCTCTGTTTTTTATTGTTATGGATCTACTTTTAGTAGATCAAAGAATGATGATTCAAACTTGATCCATTAGTACTTGGGATGACACGATCGTGTTTCTTTTAATTTCTTGTAGTACTTTGTTTAGCATAAACCTGAATAACAGAAAAAGTTAAACATGACTGTACCTGATTTTACCACTTTTTTTTTTTTTTTGCAGTTAAGTGAAATTGGCAGTCATTAAAGTTATCCAGTGTATTTGGGGTGGGGAGTGGGGGGGGTGTTTTGTTTTGTTTGCCAGAAAACAAAAGTAAATGCCAGAAAGCTGTAAGAAAAATGCCATAAATCACAATCATATAACTGCAGAATGCTGCAAAAGGCCATAACTGAGCCCCAGTTATCAAGTGCCCAATATTTGATAACATGACCACAGGAAGTGTATGCAGCTTGTTGTATACAACTATTATTCACCTATTACAGTTGTGGCTTTAACAAAAGATAACTTTGTGAGAACAGTATGAAACATTTTTAAAAAGACTGGACTGGCACTAAATAGTTAAAGCACAAAATGTTTTGTACATCTCTATTTGTAACATTTATTTTAGTATTTTAACTATTATCCACATACTACAATTGCGACTTTAAGGAAGGATAATTTTGTGAGAGCAGCATCAAACATTTTTTTAAAAGAATGAGACCAGAAGCTATAACTGAGAATGGGCATTGTTATACTTACCTGAACACCCATTCTCATGTAGGAGAGTTAGCCTCCAAGGATGGGTTTGACCTTATTTGATAGCAAATCAGAACTGAGTCTTACAAAAGTATAAATATTGCCCTTACTTACTATCTGTATGATCTTTATTAAGTGATGGTCTTGAACCAGTAGCTGTATTTACCTATAATGCTGACATAATCCTTTAAATTATGGTGGAACAGTTTATGTTAGTAGTGCAAATATAATGCAAAGCCACAGTGGGGAGTTAATTCATTACTTTAACTAAACCCAAATAAATTACATCATATAGATTGTGTTTTAATATTGACTCCTTGTATAGTCAGCCAGTCTCAACATGAATGGACTTTGCATTGCAGTTCTAAGAATTCAAAAAGTGTATACTGTGGGAATACATAGCTTGCCAGTGCCTATTGTGTGTTTACTGGAGCTTCCATATAATGTTGAAGTTTTCTATGTTTGGATTGGATCAAGTGTATTTAGTCATGAAAAATACACAAAGCATGCCTCTTGACATAGTATGCAATTTCATGTAACCCTCCAGGGTAATATCCTGACTCCCTTCTCAGATAGTTTCTTATTGAATAGCAAGCCTGATTATTAGTTAGTTGCTTAAGTATGACTAATGAGGCGCCATATGGTCAAGGCTCTGGTCTAGTTACACAGTTGTACATAGTTGTATGCAATCTTAACAACAATAATACAAAATTATGATTAAAAGATTGAAGGGAATAGGAGGGACCTAGTCTTAGTCCATCAACCAACTCAAGCAAGATAGTTGCTGTTTTTTATGGTACCTTGTTCAATTGATGTAAGCTACTAGGCCAGGGGTAGGCAAAATTGGCTCTTCTATGACTTGTGGACTTCAACTCCCAGAATTCCTGAGCTAGCATGATTGGATCAGGAATTCTGGGAGTTGAAGTCCACAAGTCATAGAAGAGCCAACTTTGCCTACCCCTATACTAGGTCATATTTATACTTCTTTCTGTCTTCGTTTAATGATTAAGGCGATACGTAATTACTTTCAGATTAGCATTTCCTGGCAAAGTCTTACATGGACATGTTTAAATAAGTAATGCTTCCTTCATGTGATTAGTGTATATTTGTAATTACCTTGTACATGATCCATAAATAACTAAGACACTTGAATTGAAATTATAATTTGTGCAATTATAATTTGACAGTCTGTTCCGTAAGGTTGTAATGAGACAAAAAGAGAGAGAGAGAGAGAAGAATTTGGAGCATAAACCAATTTATACTGATAATAACTGAGCATAACATAACATTGAATGAATGAATGAATGAAAATAACATTTACACCAGAAAATGCCAGAAACTTTAAAAAATAATAGGTGGAATTGGGATTAGAGTTTTTGCAACAGGATAGATGTGGATTGCAAATTTAGCAATCTCATTTTCATTTCATCTTTGTTCATTCAATGGTTTTTGGTTTTTTTCTTAATTTATTTGGCAATAATTATGTGAAATATTTCTACTTGTTATTCAGAAAAGTACCCAGAATTCAATTAAAGACAGTTATGAAAATTGTATGACATATAGACCATAGTTGAATCAGATTTTATTGTAGTAGACATGATTTCTCTTGCTTCTGATAAAAGGCGGATGTGCAAATTTGAAGAACACAAGCAAAATTTAAAAAATAGTTATATGGCAGCATCTAATAAAGTCAACGAAATATGGATCTAAGAGTAGTTAAAATAAGAAAGAAATGCTTTTCCAATCTCAAATTTTAATGTTTAGTAAAAGAAATAGGATTGGAAAATATGCAGCTCTTGAAATAGGGTGGGTCTATGTGGGTGTTTGTTTAAAGATATGACTTGGTGCCAGAAGTATTTAGGTTGCAGCTCATATTTTACCTATGGTTAAATAACTCTTCTGTTTCTTAAGAACTTAAACTAATTTTATGATGAACTTATTTGAAACTGAAATTCTTTGCAGAATGTCCACCAAAAATTTTAATCAAAGGAGTAAAAATACATAAACCTAATAGAATGCTAGAAAAATGTTGTGCCTAATGGTTCAAAAAGCCACTAACAATTTGAGTCACTGTTGGAATTTGGTTGCATTTGTCAATATTAAATGAAAGGTAAATTTGGACTTGTTGAACAACAACATGGATCTTTATATTTCTTTGTTTTATTATGTTTGAAACAAAATGAATGAGTAGTGATTAAAAGATGCTGTGCTTTGAAAATAGAGATCCATATCCTGAAATATTGTCAAGGAGAAAGGAGTGTGAAGTCTTTGTAAATTCTGTTTAATGAAGAGACTAGAGAAAGTTGGCATTGTTTTGAGACAAAACTTTTCCTACTGATATAGGCTGCCAGTTTCCCATAACAAACTTGTACAATAATTTGAGATTATCAAGTGTTTGGATTCATTCCATTTTCTGTTGATTTGTGTGCTTTTATAAAAATATGGGTTAAAAGTACATTCAGTATTGCATCAATTCAGCCTATTTTATAAAAATGTCTCCAGATAAATTGTGAAATGATTTTCAAAGGTCTTAAAATCCTAGTTATAATTTGTTTAAAAATCTATTTTTTTCTTAATCAAATATATAAATATATCTTAGTAACAGATGTTTAGTGTTAAGTTTAACAATGGAAAACATCATGTTTTCAGTTATTGCTTGTTTCTTGAATGAATTTTTTTCTGCATTATAACCCTTCCTATAAACAGTTGCAAAATGTCACCAATACTATAGTTACATTATTCAGTAATGAAAAATGATGTCTTGACATAAAAAGTGCAGTCTATTATGGTTTTATAGGAAAGGTAAAATAAGACTAACTCCAAATGGGAAGGTTTTATGTCACAGGGTAATGGGATATGACCCCTTCAAATAAGTCTGGTAAAGCATTTTTATATATTTTGTAGATATTTTCATGATTCATTTTTTAATATTTACTCTAAACTTATAATAATATATTCTTAAAAAGAATATAGCACTTTTTACTCAAACACAATTAACCATTTTAAACCTTAAACAATTATTTTAAACAGCTACATTAGAAAATCTTGTTTCTTGATATTTATATTAGACATAGCTTGCATAAAGTACTTCAAAATTGTAGTGCAAATAAAATCTTTGTAATGTTAGGTTAGGTTAGGTTTATTGGATTTATATGCCGCCCCTCTCCGCAAACTCGGGGCGGCTCACAACAATAATAAAAAACAGTACAGTACACAATACCAAATCCAATGCCCATCCATCCAGTTCCAATTTAAATTAATAATCTCATAAAAAACAGTATATATAAAAAACAGGCACACAGTCAATCAATCAACAAAACAACATGGGCAAGGGGGAGGTGTTTTAGTTCCCCCATGCCTGACGGCAAAGGTGGGTCTTAAGGAGTTTACGAAAGGCAGGGAGGGTGGGGGCAATCCTAATCTCAGGGGGGAGCTGGTTCCAGAGGGTCGGGGCCCCCACAGAGAAGGCTCTTCCCCTGGGTCCTGCCAGACAACATTGTTTAGTCGACAGGACCCGGAGAAGGCCAACTCTGTGGGACCTAACCGGTCGCTGGGATTCATGCGGCAGGAGGCGGTCCCGAAGATATTCTGGTCCGGTGCCATGAAGGGCTTTATAGGTCATAACCAACACTTTGAATTGTGACCGGAAACTGATCGGCAGCCAATGCAGACTGCGGAGTGTTGGAGTGATATGGGCATATTTGGAGAAGCCCATAATTGCTCTCGCAGCTGCATTCTGCACGATCTGAAGTTTCCGAACACTTTTCAAAGGTAGCCCCATGTAGAGAGCGTTACAGTAGTCGAGCCTCGAGGTGATGAGGGCATGAGTGACTGTGAGTAATGACTCCCAGTCCAAATAGGGCCGCAACTGGCGCACCAGGCGAACCTGGGCAAACGTCCCCCTCGCCACAGCTGAAAGGTGTTTTTCTAATGTGAGCTGTGGATCGAGGAGGACGCCAAAGTTGCGGACCCTCTCTGAGGGGGTCAATAATTCCCCCCCCCCAGGGTAATGGACGGACAGATAGAATTGTCCTTGGGAGGCAAAACCCACAGCCACTCCGTCTTGTCTGGGTTGAGTTTGAGTTTGTTGACACCCATCCAGGCCCCAACAGCCTCCAGGCACCGGCACATCACTTCCACTGCTTCGTTGACTGGACATGGGGTGGAGATGTAGAACTGAGTATCATCGGCATATTGATGATACCTCACCCCATGCCCTTGGATGATCTCACCCAGCGGTTTCATGTAGATATTAAATAGCAGGGGGGAGAGGACTGACCCCTGAGGCACCCCACAAGGGAGAAACCTCGGGGTCGACCTCTGACCCCCCACTAACACCGACTGCGACCGACCGGAGAGGTAGGAGGAGAACCACTGAAGAACAGTGCCTCCCACTCCCAACCCCTCCAGCCGGCGCAGAAGGATACCATGGTCGATGGTATCGAAAGCCGCTGAGAGGTCAAGGAGCACCAGGACAGAGGACAAGCCCCTGTCCTGGGCCCGCCAGAGATCATCCATCAACGCGACCAAAGCAGTTTCTGTGCTGTAGCCGGGCCTGAATCCAGACTGCTGAGGACCTAGATAATCGGCTTCATCCAAGGACCACTGGAGTTGAAGTGCCACCACCTTCTCGACAACCTTCCCCATGAAGGGAAGGTTGGAGACTGGACGGTAGTTATTAAGCACGGCTGGGTCCATGGAAGGCTTGTTGAGGAGGGGGCGCACAACCGCCTCCTTATAAAGTGGCGGAAAGGACCCCCTCCCCAAGGAGGCGTTGACAATCTCCTGGACCCAGCTCCGTGTCACCCCTCGACTGGCCGAAACCAGCCAAGAGGGACACGGATCCAGTAAACAGGTGGCGGAACTCACAGCTCCAATGGCCTTGTCCACTTCATCAGGTGTCACCAAGTCAAACTCCTCCCAGAGAGATGGACAAAGACGTTTAGCCCCAGTCACCTCGACTGACTCATTGTCGACTCTGTTTCACAATTGGAGTCGAGGTCCGCTCGGATCCGGGTGATTTTATCAGCGAAAAACGTGTTAAAATCCTCGGCACTACTCTGCAAGGGCTCCCCAACTCCCCTCTGATTAAGAAGGGAGCGGGTTACCCTAAACAGAGCGGCCGGGCGGGATTCCGCTGATGCAATCAAGGCGGCATGATACGCGCATCTTGCCGCCTTGAGCGCCACTTTGTAAGTCTTAATATGAGCTCTTACAAGTGTTCGATCGGATTCGGACTTACTCTTCCTCCATCGCTTCTCCAGACGTCTCTTCTGGCGCTTCAACACACGGAGCTCCTCGTTGAACCATGGAGCTCTACGGGGTCTAGTGCCATGGAGAGGTCGCAACGGCGCAATCCGGTCAAGAGCCTCCCCTGCAGCCTTGTTCCAGGCCTCAGCAAGAGACTCTGCCGAACTGTGGACAAGTGTATCTGGAATAACCCCAAGCGCCATCTGGAAGCCTTCTGGATCCATCAGGCGTCTGGGGCGGAACCTCCTAATTGGTTCCGCCTCCCTGCGGGGAAGGATTGGAGCCAGGAAGTTAAGCCGCAATAGGAAATGATCTGACCACCACAAAGGCAGCACTTCTAAGCCCCTTAATCTCAGATCATTACTCAGTTGCTCAGAGAGGAATATCATATCGGGTGCATGCCCACCCTCGTGAGTCGGACCCTGAACTACTTGAGTCAGGTCCATGGCTGTCATGGTGGCCATGAACTCCTGTGCCAGTCCAGAGGAACCGCCGAGCGACGGCAGATTGAAGTCCCCCAGGATGATAAGTCTGGGGAACTCCACCGCCAGCCCGGCCACCTCCTCGAGCAGCACAGGCAGGGCTGTTGACATGCAGCTGGGAGGCAGGTACGTGAGTAACAAGCCCACCTGAACCCCTAAGTCCAACTTCACCAGGAGGGACTCACAACCCGCAACCTCTGGAGCAATGAGCCTACGCAGGCCAAGACTCTCCCTGGCTATAATAGCCACTCCTCCCCCCCTTCCCTGGGGTCGAGGTTGGTGCCATACCCGAAACCCAGCTGGGCAAATTTCAGAGAGAGGAACTCCTCCCTCCGGGCCCAGCCAGGTAATGTGCATGGTTTCCTATACTTAAAAACTGAACAGAGCTAATTCGGAGAAGTCCATAAGGCTGTGGTCATGCTGCTTACAAATATCAGGTGTGAAGAAGAAAACCAAGATAAATTCACAGGTCTTCCATATGATGCACTTTCTAAACATAAAATTTCTGCCCTGTACAGTTTGATGTCGTCGTCCCCCTGTCTCTCTGTCTCTGTTTCTCTCTGTATATATTTATTTAGCCATTGCAATTTGTTAATATTTCTGTTTCTTTTTTCAGCTGATGAAGGGAGGATAAAAGAACTTGACAAAGTTCAGGTTCTCTATAAGAAATCAGTTATGCCTTACAGGATGTATAAGAGAAATCGAAAAGGACCAAGTGATGAAGAAACTGTCCAGCAATATGCAGCTCTCGTGGGACAGGCATGTTCAGAGAGGTTGTGGCTTTTTCGGAGCTGAATATTCATTCTGTATTACTGTAGTACTGCAAGATTATATATCTGCTGTTTTCTGTTGTTATGCCTATTGAATACACACTGTGTACTGTTTTCTGCCTGGGAATGAACATGTTGACAAACTTTAGCATAAACATTGATTTTGAGTCTTTATATTAAGGGTTTGTCAGAATATCACAATGACTGAGTTCATGAGATCAAAGTACTCTTTACATTTTCAAATAAGCGAATGGGATGAGTATAAAATTGAGTAGAACATTTGAAGTGGTGGGGGAGTAGCATTTTGTAGGTATTTAGTAAAGATAATATTTAAAATCAACTGGGTGATGAAATATAAGTTGTTTTAAAATGTATAAATATTTCAGAAATTTTATATTTTTTTTGACTACTATCAAATAATTACATATTTTGTTCGGCTATTATTTCAGAATTCAGTTAGCCAGATAAGTAAGCAAATGTTTTGCACTATGCTTCAGTGGGGAAACCCAACCTCTGTCTAGTAGAGTTGGTGCCTAGGTTGCTATTATATCATATAATATAAAGCCATCTAATGTGTATCTATGCACTGCATCTTTCAAATTATTCACTGAAGTCTTTAAATGTTTGCTTTAAATAACATATAATGGTACTGAAATAACCAGAAGTTTGATGATTTAGAGCTGGTGGTGGCTTTTTTGTTTTTGTTTTTGTAAGTGACACTTTGGGAAAGGTTGAAACTGAAATGTTTATCAAATTACCAAAGAAATTAATTTAAAAATGTAGATTAAACTATGTTGAAATGCATTCTATTTTTTTGTTTTGTTTTATATTCTTAAGGTTTATGTTGACTGTAGTATTCAGAGAACATATTTGCAACACACCATTAAAAACCCCTCATTTCACACTGAGCAATGTTTTAACTAAGCATTCAGAACTTTTGGTGTTATCCACTCTGTATTTTAAGCTGTAGAATACAAGGCTATGAAATTCAACATTCTGTGCTCAGATGATATTTTCCATACAACTTTGATTAATTTTTTCCTCATTATCTAATACAGCAGGACAGCAGAACATAAAAACCCAATTATGTGCCTAGATTTTGCCTGTAGTTTGGAATGAAATAATAGTACCGTGTTTCCCCGAAAGTAAGACAGTGTCTTACTTTCTTTTTACCCCCCAAAGCCCCACTACGTCTTACTTTCGGGGTATGTCTTACATTGGAAAAAAATTGAAAGGGTCGCGTTCCCGAAGGCATCTCCCCAGAGTCCAGAAGGGCAGCCGCGGGACAGGAGCCTCGTGAGCCCTTTTCCAAGTTCAACCTCAGGGCTCCAAGCGGCGTGCACGCGTGGAGCCACAGACGCGTGTCGGGGAAGCGTGTGTCTGGAGGGGAGGAGCCGCTCTGCGCAGTTGGGCAGCCCCACCTGCCTGCTGGAAAGGAGGCGGGCGAAGGAGGGCGCAGCTCCGGCCGCTCGCCTCGGAGCTGGTCGGCCTCGCTGGCCGCTTGCAGCCGAGCCTCGGCAGGACTCGGTTGCTGGGACGAGCGCTTTCGCTGCAAGCCGCCGCCCGCTCAGCTCGCTTCGGACCAGCGCCATCCTTCGCTTTGCCAAGCCAGGGAAGAGGCGGTGGCGCCACGGCGAGGCGAAGGCGAGGGGCACGCGGGGAGCTTGGAAGCGACGTCATCGTGCTCTCCCCCCGGCAATACCCCTGTGTTTCCCCGAAAGTAAGACATATATCTTACTTTTGGGGTATGGCTTATATTAGCCGACCCCCCTGAAACCCCCGATACGTCTTACAATCGGGGGTGTCTTACTATCGGGGAAACAGCCTTCATTCAGAGATTCTTACAAACGTGCAAGTAATATATGCTGTATGTTCACTAAAATTCATACATGTTTAGTTAAATATGCTGATGTGTTGTTGGGTGGTAGTTTTGACATTATCAGCCATTATTTTGGAAAGGGGGAGAAAATCACAGAATTAATTCTTAATTTTATTCCTACATTCCCACAAGGTTGGCATGATTATTGAACTTAATATCAGCCATTAGCAGTGTGATCTGTGAAAGTATTGATGCCCTATATCAGTGATGGTGAACCTTCCTTGGCTCGCGTGCCAAAAAGGGTTGGGGTGGAGGGTGCTAGTGTGAGTGACGTGCCCACACTCCTTCCCTCCCCCCGTGCATGTGCAAATGCCCCCACACTGCCCCCCCTCGCGCATGCGCAAAGCCATTTTGAAGCCTGGTAGGTATAAAAAAAGTGCCCAATGCACAAACCATTCCCGGGACTTTTGTGGGTGGGGAAGTGTCAGGGCGAGAATCTGCAGAGCTGTGCCGGCCTCCGAAAAGGTGGGGGCCATGGGGAGAAGGGAGAAAGTGCCCATGTCTGATGAGCCAGTGGATAGGTGTGCCAGGCAGCACCTTCTTCCTTCTCCTGCTGTCAAGAATAAAGAGAAAGAAAGAAGATTGGATTGTTTCCCGAGGCTGGCAGCTCTGCAGCCAGCCACTTTACTTCTTTCCAATCTTCTTTCTTTTTCTCTTTCTCTCACTCCCCACCCCCCCACGGCCCCCACCATCTACATATTCTCACCCTGAAGTGTCCCGGAGCTGAACTGGGATGGCACAGAAAAAGTGGCTCCCTGCCTCTGCAAGCAGCAGCGTGTTTTAAAAGGGGGGGGGGACTGAGCAAAGGAGAAGGGGCTAAGTGGCTTGCTCTTGCTTTCCTGGCCAGGAGCTGATCCTTCTGCAGCAGGTACTCTTTTGGCCAGGAGAGAGAGGAGTGGCTACATGCACCTCCCGTGGGACTGGGATGCTCCTCTTGGCTGCTGTGGCAGAATTTGAAAACACGCTGCTGTTTGCACCTTCCCAGCTCAGCTCTGGGATCTTTGTGGGCTGGGAAGCATCAGGGCGAAAATCTGTGGAGCTGCGCCTGTCTCCGGGATGGTGGCGGCTGTGGGGGGAGGAGGGAGAAAGACCCTTGCCTGAAGAGCCAGTGGATAGGTGTGCCAGACAGTCTTCCAGTGCTGGCCAGAGCACATTTTTCTCTTTCTCTGCCTCCCCCCCCCACAGCCCCCACCATCCCGGAGGCCAGCGCAGGGCCAACTCCCCTGGAGATTAGAACCACCCCCACCCTCCTTGCCTTTCATAAGTTACTTAAAACCCACCTATGTCACCAGCCATGGGGTAACTGAGTTGCCCCTAGGCTATGCTAAGGCTATGGTAGAATTGTGTATGGTCTGTCTGAGTTGTATGGTTTTTAATAATGGGTTTTTAATGTGTTTTTTAATATTTTTAATACAATTTGTGACATTGTATTTTGTTGTGAGCCGCTCCGAGTCCTCGGAGAAGGGCGGCATACAAATCTAATAAATGTTGAATGATCCCAGAGGCTGGTGCAGCTCCACAGATTCTTGCGCTGGGCTCAGCCGGGAAGGCACAGAAAAAGCAGCTCCCTGCCTCCATGCAAGCAGCAGCATATTTTAAAGCGAAGGGGATGGGGAGCCAAGCGAAGGAAACAGAGGCAAAGATTGTTTTGCTACCGGAAGGAGAAACAGCTTTTCCCAATAGTCGAAAATTGGCTGGCCAGTGCACGCATGCGCGCTGGAGCTGACATAGGGCAACGCTTCGCATGCCCTTCGATATGGCTCCACGTGCCACCTGTGCCACGCGTGCCATAGGTTCGTCATCACGGCCCTATATGATTATTTTTGCCTTTGAAAATAACATTTCTTTTTTCCCCTACATAGTTATTTTTATAGTTGCAGATTTTAGCCAGAATGAATTCCTTGTCTCTGGTAATTATTTTGGATACTTTTCAGCTGTGGCTAAAATAAGATATATATTTTTTGAAGTTGGGTCAGTCATATGTAGAATAAATTTACTGAAATCAATGCAACATTAATCCTATTGCTGTTTTATGTTACAGAGATCACAGAATACAATCTGATAGTATTTGATCTAGCATATAGAGTTAAATTATATACCTAAATGTGAAAGATAGGAAGTAAAATATTAAGATAACATGTAACCTCACCTGGATTAATCTTGCACGGATTTCCTACTCAGAATTTCTGGTTGGAAGACTGACTCTGTCTTTATTTCTCCCCAGACAACCAAAGGACCCATGCTTTGGAGCAATTAGATAATTACAATTAGGCTGTGTATTTTTTATCCAATAAAAATAATTAACTACATATTCAATTGCCACTAGGGGGCACATTCCAACTTGAAAACCAGTAATACATTATATTGTTTGCCATTTCAACAATATTCATTATTATTCTACATCTGGTTTCCCGCCACTTTTTTAAAAAAATAAATCCTGGAAATCTTGATAAACCATTATTGGACTCAACATGCGCAGTTATAAAATAGTAGAATAAAAATATTATTTAGTTTGAATAAAACAACAAAAGTATTTGAGCCACCAAATACTTTAGAACACTGAAAAAAGCATGTCAATGTATCCAGGATTCAATGAATATAGTACTTCCATTCTCTTGCTTTTGTGTATGCTTGTTCATTCAAGTATTTGAATTTTGTGCCACAGTAGTTCCCATTGATAAAAAGGAAAGCTGGTTATTATTATTTTTTTGTGACATCTTTTCTTCTGCTATTAGAGGAGTAACACTGAAACGGAAAAAGAGTATTCTCAGTAGTATCTTTATAAACAGATTTTATATTGATATGGTGTTTTTGGTCATTGTTAGCAAACTGGAATTGCTTCTCTGAACATGGAGTGATGATTTTAAAAAACTGACCTATATGAGGGATTCATGCTAGCTGGAGGTGATGGAGGCTTGTTATAAAACCATAATATAGAACAAAAATGTTCTGTTCCAATAAATAGGCCTCAGGGATTTCCAGCACTAAACTGCTGACAACACATACGTTTATATCTTGTACTATTTGAAAACTAAAATGAAATAACTGCTTAATAAACAGGAGTGTGTTGGATTGGGGCCAGAATATCTAAAAGACTGCTAATTCTTGTATGAGCCTGCTTTTAAAGTATGTAACACAGGTTTATGATTCTGCTACTATGAAACTCCCAAGAAAAAAATCAGACTTCCTTTTTTCAATATGTCGTAGACATGTAGCTTTACTCCCCAAAATCAAATTTTATTAGTTGGTGAGGTACTTTATTACTGTTCCATGTTTTAATTAAATTTTTATTATGCTTCAAGTCTATTATAGACTTATACTTAAAAGTGTATGAGAGACGTGTGTTTAGTGAAGAGATAGTGTTTGCTTGAGGGCCAGCTTAAACAAAAAAAAATATTTTTATCAAATGTTAACAAAAAGATGCAGGACCCGTCAAGACATTTAAATAGAAGCAATTACTTATTTTTACTTTACTTGAACAGAAAGATGAGAACTGTCAGCTAAGTAGTAATTTAATATGTGAGGTCCGCAATAAATTTTATTTTCCAAAAATAATTTTGAAGGTGGAGAATTGGAAATGTCATTCGTGTTTCATCATTTCCATTAATGTTTTTCAAACAAGGTGGGTTACACATTAGCCATTAATCAAAGCTGTTGCTCAAGTTGCAACATAAACTTTGTCCACTCTTGCTCTTAAACAGAAAGCTATCAAGTATACTCAGCATTTTGGTGAAATCCAAATATTAAAAAGCCATCAATTTGAAATTTTGCATAAATATTTAATGTGGGTAGGTGTTAATCAATCAATCAATCTCTCAAATATCAAACTCAAAATGTATAGTCAGTACTCACTCTCAATGTAAAGCATTTGTCAAACAATCAGAAATATTTTAAGATGGATTTTAAACAATTTTGTGAAAACAGGTAAAAAAGAGATATTTCAAGTAAATGTTCTTGGGGTCTCCCTCCATATCAACAATATTCATACATATAAATATACTGTTGCATTTTTTTCAGGGTTGGACATTATTATACATCTGTAATTACCTAATAAGATTTGAAATTGTCCCAGAAAAGGAAAATAGCAATTGAAAATACTCATAAATAGACTGATATATATTTTATTGTCTACTATCATTATCTATCCCTGTAGAGCATTGTAATATGCTAAATCATGGCAAATGTCCAAAACAAGGATACTTAAGACAATCCATTAGATAGGAAGCTGTGCTATTTTGAGGAAAACATTCTAAGGGTGACTAGCAACTTTTTCTGGAACTTGAAAGTGTCATAATTTACCCAGTGGTGGAAACAGCATTTTTTTTAAAAAGCATAATAAAACAAAAACATCAAATCTTGTGAAATTCTTTGCCCAAACCTATTTCATGATTTTGTGAAAAGAAATACTTTTATCAAAACTGACTGATAAGAAAGTACATCATATCCCCAACTTCTAAAACCTGAGTAAATACAACTGCTTTATATATATTTTCTTCCTCTTTCCCCTAAAGCTTCTTATTTGTTTGAAGAACTGTGAGTGTAAGATTCAATAATAATAAGCTTTACACACTAATAGACCAAATCAAGAAATTAAAAAGAAAAACTTCAAACAGTTCAGTAAGAATTGAGCAAATGCTAACAATTGCAGGTGAAACTCAAAAAATTAGAATATCAT
This sequence comes from Erythrolamprus reginae, assembly GCF_031021105.1. Lineage (NCBI taxonomy): Eukaryota > Metazoa > Chordata > Lepidosauria > Squamata > Dipsadidae > Erythrolamprus > Erythrolamprus reginae. The sequence continues at coordinate 50,577,466 of NC_091954.1, forward strand.
GCAAAAGTTCATTTATTTCAGCAATGCAACTTAAAAGGTGAAACATAATATATGAGAGACTCATAACATGCAGTGCAAGATAGTTCAAGCTGTGATTTGTCATACTTGTGATGATTATGGGGTACAGCTAATGAAAACCCCAAATCCACAAGCCAGAAAGGGCAGTATTTAATTTCTTATGTAGATTTTTTTTTAAGCAGCCTTAGATTTCTCAATGGACAGATACAATTTTAGTTGGGATTATTTATCTTCCCTTTCTCCTTATTTATATATAGCAATCTTATACATAAATTTCAAGTTCAATAGTTCCTTTTTAGAAACTGACTAATACCATGTTTCTACTACTTCAGGAAGCTATGGGTACTTCATTATGTTAGAAATTTTACCAATGCCTGACAAAAGGAAAAGTGATATTTTTAGTGGGGATTTGCAGCAGAGACAAAATGAAGACGTCCATGAGTTGTGTACTATATTATAGATTCCATGAGAGATGATAGGCAAAGAATCTTACATTTTAGTTATCACAGTGGCAAAATTGTGTTTTATCAGCAGAATCTTGAATTGTTTACAACTAAAACACTTCAGAAAAAAAATTGTGTGAATGTCTTATTCTGATATTTTTCACTTTGTCTCAAGATTTTCAGTGGTAATTTTTTTCCTCCAAGGTTTATACACATAAAGAAAATGTTTCATCCAGGTTAAGATTTGTTAGAACTTAAGAATTATTTGTAAAATTAAGCCCTGCCAACTTCTTACTATCTATGTAAAATATGAGTCCTTTTTCTGAAAGCAGATTAGCATATTAGACTATCTATAGATCTAACTGTTAGCAGACGAAATCCAATATGTCCACCGTCTTTTTACTGAGGTAGTACACAAAGCTGCCAAAGTTTATGTTATCTTTTTATGGGCCACACAGTTAAAAATTATAGTTGAGCGGTACTTCATACAAAGAGATGCAACTAAAACCACGAACGGTTTGTTGATATTTATGGGCTGCTTTCCATAACCCCCTTGGGGCAATTCTGTAGGCTAGTCATTAAATTGAAGCCAAATGATTTCATTGCTGTGTTTACTTTTATAAACAAAGAACACATGTAATGTGTACTTGGCTGTTATCAAGACGTTCCCTTTTATTTGGAGAAGAGAGCAATTTGTATTTGCGGAACCCTTTCTTTCTAATGACAGCTTTGGAGGATCGGCTTTAATGAACTTTTAATAAAGATATGAAAACCTGTGCAACTAGTTATATTATTTTTTTTAAAAACTTCGTACAGCTGCCCATCTTAAAATTGACTTTGGCAACGTATGATCAATAAACAATATATACAATTACAAAACAAAAAACGGGAAAAACTTGGTGATACAATCTCATTTTATCTTGATCGCAGTATATCCTAGCACCTGGGGGAAACTCGAGTGCTGTCAATAAGGATAAATGGGTAATAATATATCTGGGGGTAAGATATAGAAAAGGGTACAAAAAACACAAATGTAGATCTGTGCAATGTCCCCACCACCCAACTGTAGCTGCTACCTCTTCATCAAGCAATAGTCATGAGTCCAGGAGGACCCAAATTTCACAACAGCTCTGTCTTGAAGATACAGTCACATCCAGAGTCAAAGATGGCATATCACCTGGGTCAAAAATTCCAAAGCTGCTATGTCTTGCCAGAGTTGAGTTGAACTTGATACCTCACCATCCAAACCCTCACAGTCTCCAGCACTTATGATAAGAATAGCACTTGTAATAGCAACAGTTGACCAGCCAGGATTGAAGATATATAACTGGACATCATCAGCAAACTGATTGGTACCACAACCCATATTGGTAAATGACCTCATCCAGTAGTTTCATATAAATGCTAAAGAGAGACCGGAGCCTTGGATAATGCTTGACTTTCTTCACCAGCATTGACTGAAACTGGAGAAATAGGGAAAACCGCCCCCAAACAGTGTCTCCCACTTCTAGTCCCTAAGCCAACTCAGAAGAATATCAAGGCTGAGGGTTTTAGATCCTTCAGGTAAACCATACAAGAGAGAGAGTTTGAACAACTGATGAAGGCACCAGGTCAGAAAGCAGTCATAAAATGGAATAAAACTCGGTTAACAATTTTTTTCACTTAACAACAGAAATGTTGGGCTCAATTATAGTTGTAAATTGAGGACTGCCTGTGTAAATCTAAATGCTATTGCTAAGTGCACATTTGCTTTCATATGCAGTACTCTATGGTCTATCACAGTGATGGCGAACCTTTTTTCCCTCGGGTGCCGAAAGAGTGTGGGCGTGCACTATTGTGCATGCTTGAGTGCCCATACCCATAATCCATTGCCTGGGAAGGTCACAAACAGCTTCCCCTGCCCCCTAGAGGCCATCTGGAGGCCAGGAACAGGCTGCTTTCCCAATTTCTGCTGGGCTGAGTAGGCTCGTGTTTTTCCCTTCTCAGGCTCCAAAGACTTCCCTGGAGCCAGGAGAGGGTAAAAACACCCTACCCCATCCCCCTGTGAACTCTTTGGAAGCCAAAAATGTCCTCCCAGAGCCTCTGTGTGAGCCAAAAATCAGCTGGCCAGCACACACATGCACATTGGAGCTAAGCTAGGGCAATGGCTCTCATGCCAGCAGATGTGGCTCCACGTGCCACCTGTGGCACCCATGCCATAGGTTCGCCATCACTGGTCTATCCCATTGAACTAATTTTTTTCTTTCTAACTCCAGTTTTGTCTATGTGAGAGGAGAATTCTCATACTTCCTTAAACTAGATACAAATGAGACATTAGTCCCCAAGGTAAACAGTGTGCCTATTTCTGCCAAGCCAATGAATAAGGGAAAGTGCAATGTGAAATGTTTGCAAGGGTCCTTCATGCCAAAATAACTAAACCCAAATCAAAATAACAATGCAAAAAAAAAGTCAATCCAATAAATTCTTAAGACTGTTAAGAAAACATGGGATCCATTTTTGACTTTGTATCAATATTTATTGTGGTCTCAGATTGAAACTATAAATTAGGGAAGTGGGGAGAATAGGAAAATATATTGCAATGGTTTTACCCCTTAAGGTTAGAAGCCAAAAATAATAGGATTAATTTATGTTTTCTCTCTCATCTTCCTTCTTGTCTGCAGACTTTTATTAATATCATGTCTATTCTTTCTTATTCTTTCTATACAATACTTTCTCTCTACCCCTGCCCTCATTTCTTCCTTAAACAATCCCAAATTTCTTTCACAAAAGACTTTGTCCCTAACATCTGTTCTCTTGAAAGATTGGGAAATGTAAAGGTAAAACTATAAATAAGCAAGCATTATGAGAGGCATAATTTTCTAAACCTACAGTAATGCTTTCCTTATGTTCTACAAACTATTTGCACATTATTTTACATCTTTAGACTGAATTAATTCTGAATGTGTCCATTTGCAATCTGCAGCTGAGATTGCAAACTAACTGAGGATGCTAGTTTGTTTAGGATTAACTACATTGTCTCAATATAGGACACTGGCTATAGCTACTCATAACTTACCAAAAAAACACAGCATGACTTGGTTTGGTTTGGTTTATGGTTATATTTTTTAGTCTCCCTCTAGAATAGCCTGCATCTTCCATTCAGGAGAAGTGAATTTCAGAGAATTTTTCATGGGTGGAATGTTGGATATCTGTGCTTATTTTAGATAAAAAGGTATAGAATATTATGGCAGTTACAGCAATAGCATTTGGACTTATATACAGCTTTACAGTGCTTTACAACCCTCTCTAAGTGGTTTACAGAGAATAAGTATATTGCCCCCAACAATCTGGATCCTCATTTTACCGATCTTGGAAGGATGGCAGCTGGTGATCAGCAGAAGTAGCTTGCAGTACTGCACTCTAACCACTGCGCCACCGAGGCTCATATATGTGTTGTGTTGTGTTGTGTAATTTCCTGGCTTCCCTCATTTCAATTAAATCCCAAGAGAAGGAGGCAAGTACTATCTTTCATAGTGATGCTACTGTCACTACTAAGTATGGGTAGTCCTCAACTGATGACCACAGCTGAGCTCAAAATTTGTATTGCTGTGGGAAGCTTGTCAAGTGAGTTTTGCTCCATTTGCTGACTTTTCTTGAAACCTTTGTTAAGTGAATCACTGGAGTTGTTAATTTAATGACATGGTTGTTAAATGAACCTTGCTTCCCTATTGACTTTGCTTTTCAGAAGATCGCAAAAGGGGATCACATGATTCCCGTGTCACTACAACCATCAGAAATATGAACCAGCTGTCAAGCATCCCAATGTAAATACACATGATCACGGTGATCTGTGACAGTCATAACTGAAAAACAGTCATAAGTCACTTTTTTCAGTGTCATTGTAAACTCCGAACAGTCACTAAACAAACTGTTGTAAGTCGAAGACTACCTGTAGAACACAAGTCATTGTTAGAATATTTTTAATTTAAGTGAGCTAAAAAAATGTTTCAAAAATAATTCATTTGTTAAATCTATCCTTGGATGTCATTGAAATGTACTGAATTAGGGTGAACTTTTCTGACTAAGATCAAGTGCAAGAAATATGACATTTTCTTTTCTAGTGCAAAAAAGTGGCAGCAAGATTTTTTAAAGCAGTTTTTATTTTGGAAAAAAAAACACTGCTTTTCATAAGAATTCTTGCTTTTCATAGCATTGTCCTGTTTCTATTGCTACCTGTCAAATTTATTTGATAATATATATATAGGAAAGGTGTGTGCATCATACCAAACCAGCAGAAGGCTCCATTCTGTGCTGCAAAATTTGATTAAAACCCAAGTGATGGAATTTATCTAGTTTAAGCAGGATACAAGATGATCAAATGAAAGACTTTATCTCTCTTTGGTGAAACATGTCGCACATCTCGAGCTTTTTAAGAGTGATACGCGGAACTGCCCTACTGTAGAGATATCACCATGGCAACAGGCAGCTGCTCTGTTGAATATCCCTCTGTTATGTGAAGGGTGGTAGGGGGCAGCTGAGTAGTGGGGATGTGTTTGAGATTCCCCCTTCATTGTTGTGGAGGCATTAATATTCTCAATAGGATTAGCATCCTGAAGAGGCTAAAAACTTTGTGGGAAAACATTTGTGGCCCACGTTTATCTTTCTTGTTGCTCTCTCAGTGCTTCCACTGGCCAAAAGACTGGCGAAAGAGGGAAAAAAAGTAAAACAAAATGGCTTTTGGCAAACAGTGTGTGCGCGCATTGTGAGAACACACAAGATACAAATGTAAGATTCTGGTTTCTCCTCAGCCACACTACTCTATTTAACGGGGTAGGTGGGTGAGTAAGAAAAAAAGAAAACGAAAACCAAGTTTAAAACCTGGGAGGGATATTAAGGCCTCATTAAGTGATCTTCTTGACAACTGAAAAAGCAGCAAGGAGATTTTCATGCCTGCTTGCACACAACCCCCAAAGAAACAAGTTTCTACTTGAGGCCACCTTGCGGGAAGAAAAGTTGTCTCATCCCTCTTTTTCTTACTCTCGCTGTTAATTACTCCCAGGATTTTGCTGATTTCATCCCATTATCCCTGATTACGGTATCTCCTCTTGGCTTGGCTCCGTTTTCATGCACTGTTTGTTTAAACAGCATCTGCAGAATAATCCTGCATGCAGTTTAGCCTTTCATGCTTTTCTTAGATTGCACATTTTTGGACCTGCCTGTCATGAAGAGAGGGAGATAATGCTGACACTAGCTAGCTTAACCAAGTCATTTAGATGCTGAGCTGTCAGTGGAAGTGCCTCAAAGCTTTCCTGGTTCTCATCCTGCCCCAAGGCCTCTCACTGATTCAACTCTTCCCTGTCCTATTGAAGAAGGGAAGGGAAATGATCCATCAAAATCCCAGCCTCATGAAGTCATTTCATCAATTTAGTAGGGGCTGGATTTGAAAAATACAAAAGCAACAACCAGGCTTGCCTTTACCTCCCAGTGTGGCACCAGGAAATTTACAGAAAGGGTTGAGGTTAAGACCCAACCATGATGGTCAATATGCCATCAATATGTTATTTATTTATTTTATTTATTAGATTTGTATGCCGCCCCTTTCCGTAGACTCGGGGCGGCTCACAACATAATAAAACAATTCATAACAAATCTAATAATTTACAATTTAAAAATTTAAAGTAGTTAAGAAAACCCCATTTTTAAGCAGACATACCTTCAAACATACCATACGTAAATTATATAGGCCCGGGGGAGATATCTCAATTCCCCCATGCCTGATGACAAAGGTGGGTTTTGAGGAGTTTACGAAAGGCAAGGAGGGTAGGGGCAGTTCTAATCTCTGGGGGGAGCTGTTCCAGAGAGCCGGGGCCACCACAGAGAAGGCTCTTCCCCTGGGGCCCGCCAACCGACATTGTTTAGTTGACGGGACCCGGAGAAGGCTGACTCTGTGGGACCTAATTGTCTGCCCAGAGAAAAAAATAATCTTGTTTCATAGGCGTTGCCCTTACTATAGGATCCTGAATTCAAAACTTTGATATACTTAGAAAATTAATGGCATTTATAATATTAATCTGCTTACTGCATTGTAATATTAATTAATAATATTTTAAAAATCTTCTTTCATTCTAAAACGAGACTATTTATATCCCAATGGCCTTAGCCACATTATAATTCTTTTAAAAATCAATTTATTTTCAATCCCTGGAAAACGAGATATATATTACATATTCCTAATAAAACTACAAAAATAGAATAACTTATATTTGACAGCATAGATTTGTCTATATTTTTACTGAATTACTACTCATGGAAATGCATAAGTCTGTATATTAGGTTTTGATAGCTTGTTGCATAGAAGATCTGCATTGGTTGCCGATCAATTTCCAGTCACAATTCAAAGTATTGGTTATGACCTATAAAGTCCTTCATGGCATTGGACCAGAATATCTCTGGGACCGCCTTCTGCCGCACGAATCCCAGCGACTGGTTAGGTCCCACAGAGTTGGCCTTCTCCGGGTCCCATCGACTAAGCAATGTCGTTTGGTGGGACCCAGGAGAAGAGCCTTCTCTGTGGTGGCCCCGACCCTCAGGAACCAGCTCCCCCCAGATAGCAGAGTTGTCCCCACCCTCCTTGCCTTAAAACCCACCTCTGTCATGGTATGCTTGTATGTAGGAGTGGTTCTTTAAATTGGGGTTTTTTAGATTATTTTTAATATTAGATTTGTTTTCATTGTCTTTTCATTGTTGTTAGCCGCCCCGAGTCTTCAGAGAGGGGCGGCATTCAAATCTAATTAATAATAATAATAATAATAATAATAATAATAATAATAATAGAAACAAATCAGAAACACCATAGGGTTTGCATTTATAGTTGAGAAAATATGCAATCTATATTTATAGTTGTTAAGCAGAATATTTTCCTTTAACAGATTTAATCTTTAATACAGTTTTGGTATTGATTAAGAGAACCAGTTTGGTGTTGTGGCTAAAGCATCAGGTTAGAAACTGGAAGACGGTAAATTCTAGTCCTGCCTTAGGCATGAAGCCAATTTGGTGAATTTCAGCCAGTCACTTTCTCTCAGACCTAAAAAGGAGACAATGGCAAGACTCTTCTGAACAGTCTTGCCAAGAAAACTGCAGAGTCTAGGCAGTCTCTGAAAACAGACACCACTGAAAGGATGTGGAGGAAAAGTTCCTAGGACTACATTTTCTATGTGTAAGAAATGTGTTCATCAAATAAATTGGCTGTGTCAAATCCTATTGAAGTGAATAGCTGTTGTGACATCTCTGATTTAAAGTAATGGGATTTGGAGGGAACGTGAAAAATAGGCTGTATGTAAAACTATGTGCAAAGTACATCTTCAGCCAAAATTTATTCTAAATGGCTATGGGAAAATCGCAAGAATTTGTGTATTTTTAAAACACAGTTGTGAAATTCCACAGTAGGTATTGAATGCTCTTCAGATAAGAAAGGTAATATATTTTCTTTCTTTAAGATATGATACTTTTAATACAATTTAAAGTCCTTGCTGGGTTTTGTGCATTTCAATGTATTTTATTAATATTTGGTTCCTTTTTGCAGGTTTTACCATATTTGTCTTGATCATAGTCAAAATAATAAATAGTAAATAAACAGATTGGTTGTTAAATACAGTTAGGTGCTCAAAATAATCGCAACTAAATTTCACATTGTAAATTACATTTCTGAAAGAAGAGGAATTACAGGCATGGAATAGAGTATGCATTGTATATCTATAGACTTCATTCCTGAAGCAGGCTAAAACCAAATTTGCTATGTACTAATAACTTATAGCATGATAGATAATTAAACTTTAATCAGTAGCCAGGAAACAACAGATGCCAATTACTACCAAACTGAACAACTATGTTCCAAAGTGAGCTACTGTGCAACATATTACTTTACTCATCATTCTAGTTTCAAAAACTTCAGAAAAGAAATTATTATGACCTCATGGCATACTCTCTAATTGACAACTCAGTGTCTAAAATTTTCCTCTAAAATATTGCCAAGGAAAAGTAAGTCATATGTTTTTCCAAAGATCACATTTTGAGCATTTCCTGATGAATAGATTCAAATACTAGTTCAGCAAAAAAAATAATACTGAAGTCTGCCTAAAAAGTATCATGCCATAAATATCTAGAAATATATCCTCTGAGAGAAGTCAGCAATTTTAAATATCTCATATTCCTCATCCATCTTTGAACATTGTTTCCAGGTAATACCACTGAAAATCAATTTGTGTTTATTAATTAATTTGTTTGTTTGTTTGTTTATTGATTGATTGATTGATTCAATTTTTATGCCGCCCTTCTCCTTAGACTCAGGGCGGCTTACAACATGTTAGCAATAGCACTTTTTAACAGAGCCAGCCTATTGCCGCCACAATCCGGGTCCTCATTTTACCCACCTCGGAAGGATGGAAGGCTGAGTCAACCTTGAGCCGGTGATGAGATTTAAACCGCTGACCTTCAGATCTACAGTCAGCTTCAGTGGCCTGCAGTACAGCACTCTACCTGCTGTGCCACTCTGGCTCGTGTTGTCATATATTTTTGTGTAATCTCCAAATATGCTACTTTAGCAAAGTAGTCTACTCATTGCAAGTTGTAAATAGAATATAGCACAACAATATGGTTACCATTAGTCTGTTGTCTTTCATACTTTCATGAAGCTGTACAATTTCCGATTCAGCACCCAATAGACTGAAAGATAAAGTAGCCAGTGTTGTATATGTAGTCTTTCCCAGTTTTCTTCCAATTTATAAACCCTGCTCTTCTCCATGGAAGGTGGCCAGTGGGTTAAAGTGAAAGAAGCATATTATACAATGAATTATTTCCTCCTGATACATAAATGTTAACTGTGGTATCTGTCACCACACTTGCTAAAGTTGATTCTGCTCTTCTCCTTTCATTTGTTTTTTAATATTTTAAAGGTCAAGGATCTAAAAGTCCTGGAATCTTTTAAATATTGAAATAAGAAATATTCTCAGCTACTTTTTAAAAAAAATGCAATTTGGGTTTTTTTCTACTCCGGCAGTTGGTAAATTTGCTTTAGTTCTGTTAGCATACAGTCTTTGTTTTAATTGCTATGGTAATGACAATGATCATGCCATTCTGCTTCTAACATGGCCTATTTCATCTTCACAAGAACCCAGTATGGTAAGTTTGGGTTGACTGCTGGAACTTGTTGTTGGACATTTCTAAGGCTACAGAAATTACAGCAGCTAGGTTGCCTTTGGAGGAAGTGTAGAAAGACATCTGTATGGGAAGAACCAGAAATGTTGCAGTAAGACAGGCTGGAAAAAGCGAAGCTCCGACGAGCTTTGTAGAAAAGCTCATAGAAACATAGAAGACTGACGGCAGAAAAAGACCTCATGATCCATCTAGTCTGCCCTTATACTATTTTCTGTATTTTATCTTAGGATGGATATATGTTTATCCCAGGCATGTTTAAATTCAGTTACTGTGGATTTATCAACCACGTCTTCTGGAAGCTTGTTCCAAGGATCTACTACTCTTTCAGTAAAATAATATTTTCTCATGTTTGTTTGTTTGTTTATTTGTTTGTTTGTTTGATTTTTATGCCACCCTTCTCCTTAGACTCAGGGCGGCTTACAACATGTTAGCAATAGCACTTTATTTTTTTTAACAGAGCAAGGCTATTGCCCCCACAATCCGGGTCCTCATTTTACCCACCTCGGAAGGATGGAAGGCTGAGTCAACCTTGAGCCGGTGATGAGATTTGAACCGCTGACCTTCAGATCTACAAGTCAGCTTCAGTGGCCTGCAGTACAGCACTCTACCTGCTGCGCCACCCCGGCTCATGTTGCTTTTGATCTTTCCCCCAACTAATTTCAGATTGTGTCCCCTTGTTCTTGTGTTCACTTTCCTATTAAAAACACTTCCCTCCTGGACCTTAATTAACCCTTTAACATATTTAAATATTTCGATCATGTCCCCCTTTTCCTTATGTCCTCCAGACTATACAGATTGAGTTCATTAAGTCTTTCCTGATACATTTTATGCTTAAGACCTTCCACCATTCTTGTAGCCCATCTTTGGACCCCTTCAATTTTGTCAATATCTTTTTGTAGGTGAGGTCTCCAAAACTGAATACAGTATTCCAAATGTGGTCTCACCAGCACTCTATATAGCGGGATCATAATCTCCCTCTTCCTGCTTGTTATACCTCTAGCTAACCTCATCAGAGTTTGATGAACTGTCACCAGTGTTGGTGTCTTCAGATTGGAACTGTCCTGAAGGGATAGTGAAGAAGGAGAAGCATCTTCTGAAATCCAGAGGAGCAAGCAAGCTCCTTGAGTGGTCTGAGACAGCTCTTCAAATTGGTGGTGGGGGCAGTGGCCATTATTAAATGACGGCTACATGGCTGGGGCAACCAGACTAAGTTTATGTGCAGGAGTAGTGAATGGAGTCCGGTGAGAAAGAGACCAACTCACAGGTAAAGGCAACTTTCAAATTTGCATTTTAAATAATTTTCCTAAGTTGAATTAGCAGCTAATTGGCAATCAGGAATTGTATAAAGGAAACGGAAAACAAGCAAAACAGAAACTAAAACTTTAAAGTCCAAGAAGGTCCCTTTCACTTTGGATATAAATTTTACTTGGAGAAACAAAAATAACAGAAAGAAGAAATTGATGAGAAAACTATTCATTTTTGTCGATTTAATGCTTATTAATTGACATTTTTGACAATCAGATGGATTGAAGTGGATTGAAGAGAGCCATCTACTGATGAGAGAAAATATTGCAACAATTGTAACAACTTGTGGATTAAAGAGAAAGTGCAGCTGTCTGACCTTGACTGAGTGTAAGATAAGAGGCAAAGCCTGATAAATTTTAAGGAGTGCTTTGCCTAGTCTGCTTGGCTTTGTTCTTTGATGATGGCAGAGGACAAATAAACTTTGGAATTTGATTGAATTGGATTATTATTTGCATTGAAGTTAACAGAAACTGAATAAAAGAAAAAAAGAAAAACAAAAAGATTATATGGACCTTAAGTTTAAATTTAGAGTGATATAACAAAGTATGTAAATTGGTAACATGGAGATTTGGATGTATGAAGAATTATTTCCTTGAAAACAATAATAATAATAATAATAATAATAATAATAATAATAATAATATAACATAACATAATATAATATAATATAATATAATATAATATAATATAATATAATATAATATGGATGATATGGATCATTGACATCGCAATCCCAGGAGGCAGCAGAATTGAGGGGAAGCAGCTAGAGAAATTAGTGAAATACGAAGATCTAAAAATCGAGCTGCAACGACTCTGGCATAAGCCAGTGAAAGTGGTCCCAGTGGTACTTGGCACGCTGGCCGCAGTGCCAAAGGATCTCAGCGGACATTTGAAAACCATTGGAATTGACAAAATCTCCATCTGTCAATTGCAAAAGGCCGCTTTACTGGGATTGGCAAACATAATTCGCTGCTACATCACACAGTCCTAGGTGAATAATAATAATAATAATAATTTATTAGATTTTTATGCTGCCCTTCTCCGAAGACAAACAAACAAACAAATAAATAAATAGCTACCCTGAGTTGTTTAAGAAGAGTGGCATAGAAATCTAATAAACAAACAAACATGGCTGAAATTCTAAAAAGTGACAAAAATTAGAAATTTGGCTGGAGCATGAAATAGCAGAAGAGTCAGAAACTATGTTGGAAGATTTTGAGCAGATAAAAGAAGAGAGAGTGGTTAAAAGAAATGAACAAGAAAGTAAGACAATAGAAGAAGGGACTGAAAGCAAAAAACAATTGAATGATTTCACTGGGGTTTAGAGTGTACTGTACTGCAAGTGAAGTATGAAAACCAGGGAATTCAAGTACTTGCTGTCGACATTATTATACAATGAAAAACTGGAAATCCATCACTCTTTTTGGCCATGTGAAAATTTCTCTGAATTTTTTTTGTTATTTCAAATAGTGTTCAAACAAATTCTCTTTTTAAAAATGAAAGAAAAATACATAGCATTTTAACAAAGCACTCATGAAGACTAATGATTCAGGAATGACCAAGAGTTGAGCTAAGATTCCTTGTAAAAATCAGGATCTAAGAAACAGCTTGGTAAGATATAATTTCAGAGTTTCATAGTCTGCTGCTAATATACAACCATTATTCTGGGCTAAGCATAAAAACAAATTAACAAAATAAAGCAATAAATAACAGAATCAAATACAAATTAAGAACAAAAGTAAAACATTTCTTTCCAGTTTTTAACATTATTTCATGATTTCAATTCCTGGGAGATTTGTTCAAGAAAACATTTAACCGGATGTCTTCTGCACTACTTACACCTATGCCAATAAGTCTTCTTGACATACTCTTACATCACTTATGGATTGACTTAATTGTAGTTGTGTTTAGAATCACTAGAAATCCAATAGAATCATATTTGGAAATAGAGTTAGAGTGCAGTAATCTTCTCTGCCTTTTCTGTGGCGGCCCCAACCCTCTGGAACCAGCTCCCCCCAGAGATTAGGACTGCCCCCACCTTCCTTGCCTTTCGTAAACTTCTTAAAACCCACCTCTGCCATCAGGCATGGGGGAATTGAGACATCTCCCCTTGCCTATGTAGTTTTATGTATGGAATGTTTGTGTGTATGTTTTTATATAAGGGTTTTTTTAGGTTTTTAATGTAAAATTGTTATTTTAGACTTAATATTAGATTTGCCATTGTATACTGTTTTATCACTGCTGTGAGCCACCCCGAGTCTGCGGAGAGGGGTGGCATACAAATCTAATTAATAATAATAATAATAATAATAATAATAATAATAATAATAATAATCTGAACATATTAATCATGTTAAATAGCATTGTTGTGGATAATTTGTTCAGTTGTTGTTGTTGTTATAAGTTCAGAAACATATACAAAATTCAAACTTGTCTATACTATTGAAAAGCATTAGGAATTAATCATTTGTAAAGACTGTTTAAGCAGCTGGAAGAAATGTGACTTGTCGGGGAATTTGGATAATCTAGTCTAGACAAGACCAGTGTCTACACATACTTTCCAATTTCAGGCAAGGAAACAATTGTTGCCACTTAGAAATGTTCCTTAGGTACATATACCATAGGTGTTTTCATTCCAGCTTATTAATAAGAAAAGCTATCCTTTAATAATGTTAAGGAGCCAGTGTAGACATTATGAGCTTCTCTGAATTTGAAGTCCAAACTTTAATTTCCTATTCATTTTATTTTCTATGTCACTTAAAGAAATTCAGACTTGCATTAGGAAAAAAAACAAAGAGTAAACAGAGACATCACCTCATTAGGTTTTACATAAGCAGACGAACTGAGCTAAAGGATGGACTATAAGCCTCCTTAGAAAAATAGTGTTATCCTCCAGCTTCCTTTTATCTAACTGTCCCCATTGCCATAAGGAAAATCTTATACTAGATTATGAAAGGTGTGGATGCCCCAGTTTTTGATGTCATGCCTAGCAAATGTGGATGGCAAGAAGTCCAGAAGATGGAAAAAGAAAGATGCAAAAAATAGTACCTTTGTCTCTAGAAGCAACCCTGATTTTACATTCCTAATCTGATGGCCACATCACTATTAATCGGGGAAGAGATAGGAGCAAGTTGCATAATTTAAAATTCCCCACAGATTGCCTTATTTCCTTGACATGCTAGCAGAACATTTTCAGGAGCTGTTTCCTGTTGTAAGAGCTTGATTCATTGCTTTTTGTCATTGCACTGACTCCCTTGCTTTTTAATAGGATATTTCTAGTTTCTGAACTGAAGTCTGTATCCCTGAATAATATTTTATTAAGAATCTATGCTAATATGAACCAAACGATAAATGCCACTTAGTCAAAGAAGTGTAAGTAAATGTGACTCTCCTTTCTCCTTGTAAGCTTAAACTGTTAAAAGCATTCACAAGTCTAATTAGATGCATATGTCTTCAGATTCTGAACCAAGCTCGACATTTGGCAACGCTTGATTGACATATTCACATTTTTCTGATTGTTAACTGTGCTTGACTACAGACAGGGCAAAAGAATCTGAGTATTACAAAACTGGCCATTCTAAGTTGGCACACCTCAGTATTTCTGGTAGTGCAAACACATCTTACGTTGAGTTGAATACTCAGTACTTTCACCACCACTGTCACAACTTTCAGTGTTGAAATCAACTCTGTGAATTGTACATAAAGACCTTTCTTAGACTGAATGTTTGGAAACAGATGATACTACAGGTGAAGGCCAAAGCACACATAACGTCAAAGGGCTTAGATTACCATCCTACACCCCCCCTTCAATTAAAAGAACAAAAAACAGTTCATCACACTTGATTAAAATATAAACATGATTCATTCTTGTTTTCCCATGTGACAGCGTTAACAGCAGCTCCAAAAAAGTGTTTTTGATTGGAGAAATGCCATGCATGTCTACTCTCTATTCCCATGGTACTGCTTTGGCGTCTGTAAATAAGAAAAACAGTCTGATGTAGTGATTATGCTGTTGGATTACAGTAGGGAGAACTTCAGCCACGGAAGCTAACTGGATGACTTTGGGCCAATCACTTCTTCTCAGCTATCTACTTAAAGGGTTACTGTTAGGGAGAAATGTTATGGACTCGGACTCTTCAGAGCCAGAGACTAACCCTAAGGCAGGGGGTGTTATCATGTGAAATATCAGGACTTCTTCTACCCCTAAACCGAACATGGTTGTGGTCAGGACGTGACACACCCAGCCCGTGGGCCGCAAGTTTAAAAACCCAGCCCTAAGGGCTAATGTGTCTAGTTGCAGGTTCAGGAGTTTGCAGACAACTCACCATAGAGGGCTGATTTGGCAGAAAATAAATGGAAAAGAATTATATGATGGTGGGGCCCAATCTTGACAGACTGTGTAATGTAGTTGTGATGCTTGACTCCTAAAGTTGTAGAGAAGAATTTGGAGGGTGAAGCAGAAACGCTTTCTCTGCTCTTTAAGAAGCAAGAGGGAGCAAAAGTGGTAACTGAACTCAACCTTCACTTGGTCTATATATGAACTAGCAAACTAATTAATGCAAGAAGCATTGTAAACAAAATATATGAACTCCCCCTTTTACAAAAAACTCCTGCTAAATTCGACATTATATTTGTCTGCAAAACATGGCTTCCTAACTCTAGTATTACAGTAAGAGACTATCACATTTACCAGTCTGACTGTAAAACCCATAGAGAAGGTGGAGTTGCCATCTTCTACAAAAAAAAATCACTATACAGTATCTTAAAAATATCCAAGTTACCGTATTTTTCGCTCTATAAGACGCACCTGCTGATAAGACGCACCTAGATTTTAAAGGAGGAAAATAGAAAAAAAATATTTTGAGCCAAAAAGGGGAGAGGAAGAGAGGAAGGAGTGAAAGAAGGGAGTGAGGGAGGAAAGAAGGGAGGAAGGAAAAGGAAAGCAAGAAATGGAGGGAGGAAAGGAAGGAAGGAAAGAAAGAAAGAAAGAAAGAAAGAAAGAAAGAAAGAAAGAAAGAAAGGGGGAAGGGACAGGAACAGAGGAAGGAAGCAAGGAAACTTATGAAAGGGGAGAGTAAGAGAGGAAGGACTGAAGGGAGGGAGGGAGGGAAGAAGGTAGGAAGGAGAAAGAAAAGAAGAAATAGAGGAAGGGAAGGTAAAAGAGAGAAAGAAAAAGAGCAAGAAAGAAAGCAAGAAAGAGAGAAAGAAAGAAAATGAAAGAGAAATAAAAATAGAGAGGGGGAATGAAAGAAATGGAAGGAGGGAAGGAAGGAGAGAAAGCAAGAGAAAGAAAGAAAGAAAGCAAGAGAAAGAAAGAAAGCAAGAGA
This sequence comes from Erythrolamprus reginae, assembly GCF_031021105.1. Lineage (NCBI taxonomy): Eukaryota > Metazoa > Chordata > Lepidosauria > Squamata > Dipsadidae > Erythrolamprus > Erythrolamprus reginae. Next base: position 50,593,751 of record NC_091954.1, read on the forward strand.
AAGAAAAAAGAATGAAAGAGCAAGAGAGCAAGAGAGAAAAAGAAAGAAAGAAAGAAAGAAAGGCAACTTCAAAGAAAGGCTCACTGAGCATCTCTCACTCTCTCTCTCTTTCTATCCCTCTTTCTTTCTTTCTCTTCCTTTCTCTCTCTCCTCTTCCTTTATTTCCTCTCTCTCCCTCCCTCTCTGTTTCTCTCCCCCCTCTCTCCCCCTTTCCCTCTCTTTCTCTCTCTCCCTCTCTTGCTATCTCTGCTCCCTCTCCCTCTCTCTTTCTCTCCCCCCTCTCCCTCTCTCTTTCTCCCTCTCCCTCTCTTTCTCTCTCTCCCCCTCTCTCTTTCTCTCTCTCTCCCCCTCTTTCTCTCTCTTCTTCTCACTTTCTCTCTCTTGTTTTCTTCCTGTCTCTTTTGCTTTCTCTCTCTCTCACTCTTTCTCTCTCTTTTTCTTTCTCACGCTCTTTCTTTCTCTTGTTCTCTCTCTCTTGCTATCTCTTTCTCTCCCCCCCTTTCTCTCACTCTCTCTTTCTCACTTTCTCTCTATCTTGCTGTCTGTTGCTCTCACTCACTCTCGTTCTCTCTCCGTTCTTCTCAGCGGTGACGGGGCCGGCGAAGGTGATATTCAATGTCGGGGGCGCTCGGGCGGTTGCGCGCGCTCCCTATCTCCCTGCTAGCCCACTCGGAATATTCAAAATAAGAAAAACCTTCGCCGGCAAAGGCTTTTCTTATTTTGAATATTCCGAGTGGGCTAGCAGAGAGATAGGGAGCGCGGGCAACCGCCCGTGCGCCCCCGACATTGAAGACCTCCGCTGAGAAACGCCTTTGCCGGCATTTCCTCTCGGCGTCAAGGAGGCGCAGCGGAGGGCGGAAAGAGGGAAGGAGGGGCAGCGGCGTCCCTCCTGGCCTTGGCGGGCCGCCCGACCCTCCCCACCTCCTGCAAATGCGGCGGGCGGCGGGGGGAGAGCGAGGAGCCGGTTCTGGCGGGCACGGGGCTTGGCTGGCTGGCTGGCGGGGGGAGCGCCGCTGGTGGTGCGGAGGGAGACCCTCCTCCGGGAGGGAGGGGGCCAGGCAGCAGCTAGCCAGCCAGCCGGCGGGATGGCGCTTCCGAGTTCGCAGCATCCTCCCCCCTCCCTGCCTGCATCTTCGCTCCATAAGACGGGGCTGATTTTTCTTCCTACTTTGGGAGGAAAAAAACTGCGTCTTATGGAGCGAAAAATACGGTAGATATGAACCCGGTCTTCCAGAAACTATCATCTGTGAACTGACCTTAAATACCACACTTGGCTTCCTACTATGCTACAGAGCCCCTGATTATGACATCACGCATGTAAACAAACTAAACTCACTACTCACATGGGCAGCCTCTGACCCACACCCTCTCATTTTTCTTGGCAACCTCAACCTATCTCATATTAACTGGACCCTAAATGCATGGTCAACTGAACCCATACACTCAACCCTTTACAATGTTATTACTAATCTTTTTCATCCTCCCCAGGCTCCAGAAGCAGAAATACCCTTTCCCATCCCCCCAGAGACTTTCTGGAAGCCGAAAATGCTCTCACAGAGCCCCCCGGGCAAGCCAAAAAACAGGTGGTCAGCACTCATATGCACTTTGTAGATAACCTAGCATAATGGCTCGTGTGCCAGCAGATATGGCTCCATGGGTCACCTGTGGCACCTGTGCCATAGGTTCACCATCACTACCTTAGACTGTCTACAATCAACCTCACCCCATTCCTAAGAGGTGTGTTAAGGGTCATGATGAATAAGCCCACCGTCATGCCTATTGTCCCTGTCCTACTGTCCTATTGTCCAAATTTACCTATACCTACTTGCTTTTGTTTATGTTTATGCCATACCTATTATCTTGTACATGTTTGATAGATATAGATAGATAGATAGATAGATAGATAGATAGATAGATAGATAGATAGATAGATAGATAGATAGATAGATAGATAAATAGATAGAGAGGCAGGCAGGCAGGCAGGCAGGCAGGCAGGCAGAACTGCCACTTGCCACCTTCACATCTGCATTCCTGTGTGTTGCTTTCCAGCTTTGCTTCCTTACTCGTGGCTCTTTCACTCACACCAGCTGACCAAACTTTTTGACCTTTGCCCTTTGGGCAATTGTAATCTATGTTTGTCTCTCTGAACTTGTGTTGTGTGACTTTGGATTGAACTCTTATGCAAGGCTTCAGTCTTCTTTATATTTAACAGGACATGTGTGCACTTGTGTACCAGCTCTCTGCCTGCAGTCGCAGTTGTATTCATTAGCAAAGCCTTTTTAAATCAAAGTGACATGTCTGTGCTTAATTTGAAATAGTGCAGAAAAGATAAGTTTTGCTCATTTTTTTTAAATGAAAAAAAATACTAAAAGCAATAATTAAGAAATGGAAACTGAATCTCAGATCTTTTGCATTGTATTTGCTTTAGGTTTTTTGTCAGTTCTGAAATTTACCCCTGTGAAACATGGTGTGAGATTATTGTATACATGGAAAAATGGGTAGCCCGTTTCAAGGATATAAGGTTCAGGTCACATAATTTTTTTGAAAGCTATACTTAAGAAAATAAGAGTTTTTTATATATTAGTTTTTATTCCCATTTTTTGTCTTTAATATTCCTTTCAGATTTAGAAACATTTCTTAGGTGCTTGGTTTTATATGTCAATCACCTTTTAATAAAGTCTGAGAAACTTAGTGTGATTGCGTTCAAGGACTGGAGTGTTTATTAAAAGGATTCCTATGAAACTAGCAGTACTATCTAGCAGCTGGCCAAGCACTTGTGAGCCCATATGGCTTCAAAGGGTGAGATAAGCCCTGAATGTCACATGTACAAGAGCTCTCAGGCTGCTAGTTTGTGAAAGGCAAAAATTCAGAACAAAGCTAAGGAACTCCTGCCTTCCCATTAAACAAGGGAACACAGCCACCTCTATCACTTTTGGAATGAATGGATGACTATGGTAGTGGTGGCGGTTGTATACTGGAGTGGGGGAAGCACTTGTGAATTTGCTGAGAGCTCAAGTAAGTTGATGGGTTCCAGATAGTATACACTTCGATTTGAAAGGAGTGGAAGAATAGGTTGTATTTGTTCATTTGCTTTTTTTCCAGACAAAATATCTTACTGGCGCTGCCCTTGAAGGGGATGATTTCCTGAAGTTGTCTTTCTGAGACAGCTTCATCTCAAATAAAAAATAAAAATATTTGGCACATCTAATTCACCTCCCTCTCTCCCTCCGTCCGTCTGTCCGTCCCCCCTCTCTTACACACACACTGCCCTCTCTCTCTCTCTCTCACACACACTTTTTATATTGCTACATTTTTGCTACTTTATAATCCATGGGGATTTTCCCTCTTAGAGTGGCTTTGAAAGCACAGTTTGCCAAAGTAATATCCAAGGAATGTATGTGTTCAGAAGTGATTGCAACAGTCAGGAACAGTAAGCCTCTTTCACGAAAAGGAGGCTTGTTAAGCGCTGCGGTGAGGAGAGTTAAAATTAAATTGACCTGCAGCCAGCTTCTCCCAGGGGGCTATTTATTTTTATATTTTTTTAAAAAAAATACTGGAGTAGAGAGTGCGCATATGGCCTACACTGTAAATCTAACTAGTCAGGATCTCAGTTTCAACTAAAGCTCTCTTTGTGCTTGCGTGCTGCTTAGTGCCCTCCAGGAGAAGTGTGGCGGGGAGCTGGCTTCCCCTACTGACACATGGAATGTGTAATGTTTTCAACTTGTTTGGGCGGGAAGTTGCCTGGGGTGTATCGTTTTGCTCTGGGGGCTCAAAGCGAAGGAATGACAGTCTGAGCTGTGTTACTGAGCTCCAACTAACTGGGTTGGATATTTGCATTGCCTGTCAGTTCATCTGCTCTTCTGTGCAAGTTTAACTATACTGCTCAAAAAATAAATAAAGGGAACACTCAAATAACACATCATAGATCTGAATGAATGAAATATTCTCATTGAATATTTCATTTGCACAACAATTCCATTTGCACAACAGCATGTGTAATTTATTTTATTTATTTATTTTTATTTATTAGATTTGTATGCCGCCCCTCTCCGAAGACTCGGGGCGGCTAACAACAATAAAAAAGACAATGTAACAAATCTAATATTAAAAAAATAATCTAAAAAACCCCAATTTAAGAGACCAATCATACAAACAAGCATACCATGTATAAATTCTATAAGCCTAGGGGGAAGGGGAAAAATTTCAATTCCCCCATGCCTGACGACAGAGGTGGGTTTTAAGAAGCTTGCAAAAGGCAAGGAGGGTGGGGGCAACTCTGATATCTGGGGGGAGCTGGTTCCAGAGGGCCGGGGCCGCCACAGAGAAGGCTCTTCTCCTGGGTCCCGCCAAATGACATTGTTTAGTCGACGGGACCCGGTGAAGGCCAACTCTGTGGGACCTAACCGGTCGCTGGGATTCGTGCGGCAGAAGGTTGTCCCAGAGATGACTGTCAATCACTGTTGCTTCCTAAGTGGACAATTTGATTTCACAGAAGTTTGATTTACTTGGAGTTATATTCTGTTTTTTAAGTGTTCCCTTTATTTTTTTGAGCAGTGTATATTTACTTTTCAATCCTTGATGAAATCAACTTTTATTAATGAGGTACAAAAACTAATGCAGGTAGTTCTTAATGTATAGCCACAGTTGAGCCCAAAATTTATGTTGCTAAGTAAGAAATTTGTTAAGTGAGTTTTGCCATTTTACAACTTTTCTTACCACGGTTATAAGTGTGAAAAATGGTCCTAAGTCCATTTTTTCAGTGTCATTGTAATTTTGGTCATTAAATGAACGGTTGTAAGTTGAGGACTATCTGTATCTGGTAGAGAGAACAAAATTTCAAATGCTAATAGTATTTCTGTTACTGGACTGGGAGAACGGGAAGCTGGAAAATTCCTCCAGCATTTTTAAAGCCTTTCAAAATCTTCCTACTCATGAGTCTCAATATCTCCTTTTCTTCTAAAATCTGCATATCTGTCATACAGTGACATCTATAGCACCTTACGATTTCTATTCTAGTATGATTCAGAAGTTTGCAATGGATTTGTTTTTATTGGCTTCTTCTACATTGAACAAATGAGGAGATGACATAAGGCCGGTGTTTTCACAATGCAGGATATCATGTGGAGGAGATGGAAAAGGTTACAAAAGTTCTTTTCATGTTCTTTTGAAGGCAGTTGCTTGGTGTGTGCATTAAGTAGATTGAGGGGGGGAAATCCTCCCTGCATGTCAGCTCGCCCAATCAAACAGTCAAACTGGAAACAGGAAATCAGTAGGATTTTGGGGATACAACTGACCCAGGTCAACTAAATACTTCCTTTGTTTTTACCCAAAAGTCAATAGTTTATAGACTCATAGCATAGAATAAGTTTAGTCCATGTAATGTTCTTGGAGTTTAAAGGCATGATTAATGATGGTTTGTTAATAATGATTGTGTGAATATATATGATATGAAACTGTGACATGTTTTCAATCAATCATCTTTTTGAATTAAAAGAACCAGTTTGGTTCTCCAAGATACTGAACTACAAACTGGGACAGCTGGGTGACTTTAAGCCAGTTAGTATCTCTTAGCCAATCTACTTTATAAGATTGCTGTCATGGGAAAAATAGGGAAAAGGAACAAAATTGAGTTGTACAAAATGAAGACCAGAGTATACATATAAAAAACCCCATAACAAGCTAGATTAATTACTGATCTATAACCTTACATACACACAAATTATGTATAGAGGACTTTCTTAACCTGGAGCTTTTTGAATGTACAGTGTTCCCTCGATTTTCACGGGGGATGCATTCCGAGACCGCCCGCGAAAGTCGAATTTCCGCGAAGTAGAGATGCGGAAGTAAAAACACTATTTTTTGCTATGGGCAGTATCACAAGCCATCCCTTAACACTGTAAAACCCTAAATTACCATTTTCCATTCCCTTAACAATCATTTACTCACCATTATTACTGGTACTCACCATTGAATAAGACACTTAGTGATCCTGATATTTATAAACATAATTATTTATTAACAATAATTATTTTTTTGTTATATATTTGCAAAGATTATTAGTTTTTGACGTATGACGTATGATGTCATTGGGCGGGAAAAACCATGGTATAGAAAAAAACGTGAAGTATTTTTAATTAATATTTTTTGAAAAACCGTGGTATAGGCTATTCGCGAAGTTTGAACCCGCGAAAATCGAGGGAACACTGTACTGTATCTACCATAGATATCATCAAGAGCTTTGGTTGTGCAGTGGTTAGAATGCAGTACTACAGACTATTTCTGCTGACTGCCAGCTGTCAGCAGTTTAGCAGTTTGATTCTGACAGGTTCAAGGTTGACTCAATCTTCCACCCTTCCAATGTGGGTAAAATGAGGACTCACATTGTTGGGGGCAATATGCTGATTCTGTAATCCCCCTAGAGTGGACTGTAAAGTATTGTGAAGAGGTATAAAAGTCTAAGTGCTATTGCTATTGCTATCATCCACAACTAGTATGCTCAGGAGATCCATCTTGTTGATGTTTTGTTCTCAGCTTCTGAACATTTTTTCATCAGGTTAGGTGAAATTCTCAGCTGGACTTCAGTTGAAGCATCTTTTTTCAATTCTTTCTATCATTTCTAGATCCATCTTGTTATACAACTGGGAAAGAATAACAGACCAATTATCTTGAAAGTATTAAACAAGGAAAATCCAACTTTTCTTCTATCACACTTTTTTTGAGGATCAACAAGTGTCCTGCAGAAATCCTTATGGAATGTGTATCATGTTTTGTTGTACATTTTGTATTTGTCAGCATGTAAGCCATCAGAAAAATTGCTGAATAAATTTTGGCAGACACGGGGAAAGGGAACATTAGTAACAAATGACTGAGATATCTTCTGTGGAGTGGACAGAGAATTAGGTGTGTTTGCAATGGAACCTATATTTTCAAATAAGTCTTGGTATGTCTTTAGGAAGTTAAGAGTCAGAGGAAGGATAAGCTATTTGTCACACTTTTCTCCTGAGTCACATACTCAATTCATTTACCAGACTAAGGTTAATCTGAGTTAGCCTCAGTACATGGCATAGTAATATAATTTACATACTTAAATTATAAGTTTGTCTTCCTCACATCAATCTTTTGGAATTCAGCTGAGTGCTTTTATTAAAGCATCTTAGCAATTATGCAACTATTTCCTCCCGTAATATAACATATATTAATACAATAGCTCTCAGAATGAACAGAACAGGCTTTATTATTAAGGTGTGTAGCAACTTTTTTTGACCTGGTGTTCTCACTGTGACTACAAATCCCAGCATGCTGGTTAGCAATTCCATGAGCTACAATTCCATTACATCAATAAAAGCATTTGACCATAAATTCTGATATGTAGTAATTTACTGAATCTGCTTTTGGAAAGCTATCAGCCTAATACTGCAACAATATCACCAAAAAAGCCTCTAGAGTTGTTAACCTGGTCCTACGCAGCTTCTGCTCAGGCAATCTCACACTACTCACAAGAGCCTACAAAACTTTTGCCAGACCCATCCTAGACTACTGCTCATCTGTCTGGAAACCATACCACATCTCAGACATCAACACCCTTGAAAATGTCCAAAGATATTTCATCAGAAGAGCCCTTCACTCCTCCACTTGAAACAGAATATCCTACCAAAATAGACTAACAATCCTGGGCCTAGAAAGCCTAGAACTACGGCGCCTAAAACACGATTTGAGTATTGCCCACAAAATCATATGCTGCAACGTTCTACTGGTCAATGACTACTTCAGCTTCAACCGCAACAACACAAGAGCACGCAACAGATTCAAACTTAATACGAACCGCTCCAAACTTGACTGTAAAAAATATGATTTCAACAATCGAGTTATCGAAGCGTGGAACTCATTACCGGACTCAATTGTGTCAACCCCTAACCCCCAACATTTCTTCCTTAGACTCTCCACAATTGACCTCTCCAGGTTCCTAAGAGGCCAGTAAGGGGCGTACATAAGTGCACTGGTGTGCCTTCTATCCCTTGTCCAATCTTCTTTCCTTTCTTTCACCTATCATATATATTCTCTTCCTTTCATATATCCTCTCCTCTAAGTTCACTTTTACCCTTATATATATTACCACATGTCTATTTTTCTTCCTATGTATTTGTGTATTGGACAAATTAATAAATAAAAATAAAATAAATAAAATACACAAGCAATCTATCTTTTCCCGTTTGCTATAGCCAAAAAAGGGGAGATTTTTGCTTTTCTGTACTGTATATTCTTGTTTAGGAGATACCGAATTTCTCATGATTGCAATTTTCCTATGCAGTCCTTTTAATTTTCATGCATTTGAATGATTTCTTATGAGTTGTTTTTCCCCCTCTCTGCTCTTTCCCATGAGGTATCACAAAGAAGTTGGAAAATATATGTTTTTGTTGGAAATTTAGCTGAGCCTCCTTTTTCTGTGTTAGGGAAAAAGTTTCACTGAGGGATGGAATATTTTTGAAGGCTTATTTCACTATAGGATATGTATTATTTGTCTTTGCTAAACTTGAATTCAAATAGCACGTTTTTTTCCCCTTTCCCACTTAATAAGCCCATGCAGTCTAGTATGAGATTCTCCCCTTTCTTCTTTCTTTGACACAAGTGTGCTTAAGTACAATTGGGAGAAGCTGTGGAATGCTCAAACACTCTTCAAGGAGTTCTCTTATTGGGATGCCCATAAAGTTGGCCTTTTCATTCAGCCTTAAGTTCTGCCCACTTGAGCCCTCTCACTTCAACTCTACTCAGATGGCTGTTGGGGATATCACACTGACCCCAAGATGTGAAGATAGCTTAATAATACAATCTCCTGCTGGCAGGGGCTTACATGCAATGGAATTCTAGCATGAGGAAAGAAATCTGCATTAGAATACATTATTTGGAACAGGTTTGTGGGCTGAGGGATATAAGAAATGTAATGGAAACTCAAAATGTCAGGCATCTAATCCAATGTAGAGTCTGCTTAATCTCTTCAAAAAAGGTCTTAGAATTTCCAGTGTCTTTATTGCCTGATTCTTTGTGATAGTTTAGTAAAGATGGGACAATAGAATAAAGTCACAGTACAATAGCTAAATCAAACTTCATTTGCCCCCACCAAAGCAACGTAACATTTTCTACCTTTTTGGAACTAGATTAACAGATAAAGCTGGATTTTATCCTAAAGGCAGGCATAAAGTGACTGTAGTACTTTTTTTTAAAAACAACAACAATGGTTTTAGAACATATAAAAACAACCACAGTGTGTTTTAAATTCTACTTAGGGCTAACAGATAGAAAAGAATAAAATACGTTTTATGCCTAATAGATGAAATCCAAAAATGAATATTCCATTATGAAAATTCACACTATAACCATATTACTTATGAAACAAAACAAGAAATAAAAATAAGAATGACTTAGTGTAACAAGGGCTTTGATGAGATAGACGTTTGGATCATTCCATTTGTAAAATTGTGAAGCAAAGCCACGTATAAATCCACATATCATTCTAGTTTAAAATTATTTGAAAGAAAAATGAAATAATTATTAAATAAACTATCTTTAGAAATTCTATAGGAATTGTTTTAAATACATTATTTTAAACAAATAATATTTTTCACTTTCATTTTTGCTGCTTACACTTTCTCTCTCGCTTTGTTTACAATATTTTCTATACTTGTTTCTGTACTTATAATTATTTTTCTTACAGGAGTGAAAATTCTGCATTTATAAAAAAAATGAATAAATAAAGTGAAAATGATGTTCATTAAGGACAATGAGACTGTGTGCCAGTTTTGACTTGGTTACCATAAGCACGGATAAAAATTCAAATGCCTGGCAATATTTATGATAGTTGGTGTGTCCTGGGGTCATGTGATCACATTTTGTAACTTTCTGACAAGCAAGATCATTGAGGAAACCAGCAGTGATTAATTTAAGAAATGTAGCAAGAAAGGTCGTAAAATGGGGCAAACACCATTGAGGACCCGGATTGTGGGGGCAATATGCTGGCTCTTAAAAAGTGCTATTGCTAACATGTTGTAAGCTGTCCTAAGTCTAAAAAGAAGGGCGGAATTTAAAAAATTGAATAAATAAATAAAATAAATAAAGATTGGGCTCAGTTGTGGCCATAAGTCAAGGAATAACTCTACGTATTAGCCAAATATTAAAATATTGTAAATAAATGCCAGTATTGTTTCTTTCCTTTATCTGAAAATTCACTATTGCTAGTACCAAGTAAGCCACGTTCCAGCCACACAATTTTTGAATGCCTTTTAATTTTGTTCATTTTTCGAAAACATACTAAAATCAACTGCTGGAATGAAAACATACATTTGACATGCTCCATTTTATGTATGTATGTATGTATGTATGTATGTATCTATCTATCTATCTATCTATCTATCTATCTATCTATCTATCTATCTATCTATCATCTATCTATCTATCTATCTATCTATCTATCTATCTATCTATCTATCTATCTATTTATTTGATTTTTATGCCGCCCTTCTCCTTACACTCAGAGTGGCTTACAACATGTTAGCAATAGTGCTTTTTAACAGAGCCAGCATATTGCCTCCACAATCCGGGTCCTCATTTTACCCACCTCGGAAGGATGGAAGGCTGAGTCAACCTTGAGCTGGTGATGAGATTTGAACTGCTGACCTACAGATCTACAGTTAGCTTCAGTGGCCTACAGTATAGTACTCTACCTGCGCCACCCCGGTGCAGAAATGATCATTTTCTTTGTTTGGTTAGGATAAAGTTATAATATTTACAGTTAATTTTATGTCTTCCTTAGTGTTGCAAACATATCCAGAAAGAAGAAAATTGCCTTGATCTAAAAATATTAAAACTTTATCACAAGCATGGGAAAGGATGGACAATCTTCACATAAGTCTGAAGAACCATACAACAACTTTGTGCTGCATGCCTCAAAAATATTGGATTCCAAACAGAAAACTATTGTATATGTTTAAATGTACCTCCTACACATGCTAGTTTTTGACATAGAACTAAATGCTGGTATTTCATGATTCCTTTATCAATTTTGAAATGCTTATATAAAGTGCTTTCTTCAGATTCAGACAGTGATGCATTGCTTCATTAGCATTGTTGATTGGAGTTATTAGTTATGCTTTGTGAGATCCTTTTGTGCTTTTTTTGTGTATCATTTTTTAAGGTTTAGTCACTGATCCGGAATATAATTCCAAAGTTATCCAAAGTTTAGAAATGGATTAATAAACTCTTCCAGAATCTTGTACCATTTCTTCTATTCCATAGAAATTCTTGGTCTGTTTTAATTTGCAAAACTCATAAAAAATATTTTTGTACCAAAGCTAAAAGTTTGTAGTAAGGTTGACTGAAAAAAAAAATAACTGAGTACCAGGTGGCTTTTGATGTGAATGATCTCATACTCTTGACTTGTTTAGGCTTTGATAAAGAAGTGGCCTTTTTGAGAAATTGGATTGAATCAAGGGCTCTTCAGAGTTTTTCTTCAAATATTCTTCAGAAATACTAAGACTGCCAAATATTGTCAAACTCTGATAAAAGGTATATATGAAACTCTTGCTTTGATTCAAACAAACTTTGAAATGCAATTAATCTGAAGTTGTTTTTGCCCACTTAATTTATTTTATTTCTCAATTTTATCTGGGATGTGTTTCAATATGATTATTGACTTACTGGTAAATCAAAGGGTAGGTTTTCTTTAACTTGGGTGAAGCATACCTTTATACAAATAAAGCTCATTTTTAATAGCATGATTGAAATACCAATTTTAAATAGTATGATTGAAACTGTAAATCCAGTAGCCAGTAAGAATTGGTCTAGAGTCAAAGTTATACTTCCAGGGATCTTTTTCCTCAAATGGAAGCCTAAGACCAAATCTTTTAAACAGAGTAGCATCAAGGTTTGATATATAAGGTATGCCTGAAGATTTTCTATTCAAGATGGTAAAGGGCAATAGGATGGTTCTGGGCACAACATTAAATAGGTACATAAAAAGAACCCTAATTGTTCAAAGAAAATTATATTTAATCCATTTAGTATAATTCAATGATTGTTGGTCATCCCGTAGGCATTTATGGATGTGTGCAGAGGTGGGCTGCTGCCCGGATGGGGTGGAATGCAGTGGGGTAGCAGAAATGGAGCTCCACCCCAGAGCACCCAATTTGCACTGAAAGATGAAAGAAAAAGCAGGGCATCCTGCATAAGCCACGCCCACAGAGTGGTAGTAAAAATTTTGGTAGCCTTCATTGGATGTGTGGATCCTTATTCAGGAACTATCTGTAGGTAGGTCTCATGAGCCGGTGTGGCGCAGCAGGTAGAGTGCTGTACTGCAGGCCACTGAAGCGGACTTGTAGATCTGAAGGTCAGTGGTTCTAATCTCATCACCGGCTCAAGGTTGACTCAGCCTTCCATCCTTCCGAGGTGGGTAAAATGATGACCCGGATTGTGGGGGCAATAGCCTAGCTCTGTTTAAAAAGTGCTATTGCTAACATGTTGTAAGCCGCCCTGAGTCTAAGGAGAAGGGCGGCATAAAAATTGAATGAATGAATGAATGAATGAATGAATGAATGAATGAATGAATGAATAAATAAATAAATAAATAAATAATAACAACTCAGAGTAACAAATCTATGGATAGCAAAAACTTGAAAAAAAATTTTTTCCTTTATGCACATCAGAGGTGGGTTCCCCCCGGTTCGGATTGGTTCACCTGAATTGGTAGCAAGCTGCTGGTGATGTCATGATGACATCACAGATCTGGTTCTGTCAGTGCCAGTCTGTGGATACCGCCATCTTTTTTTGAAATTTTAAAAAAGAAATTGAATTTTTTCCTGGTTTTTTCTTCTTCTTCTGTGCATGTGCAGAAGCCAAGTTTCTGGCACTGTGCATGCGTCATCATCTTGCTTTTGGCTTTTGGGGGGAGATTTTTCTGCAGTGCTCTCACAACACACCCAGATGGTGTGCCCATGCAGCGCGCCTACGTGGCACGGGAGAAAGTGAACCAGCAGCAAGATAAATTAGAACCAATCACACTGCACACACAGACACACAGAAACAAGGACACGCTCACACTCACTCACTCACTCACTCACACACACACACACACACACACACACATTATCCAACACTCTTCTTCTAAACAGGACTGCATCAGGCAAAAATTTTTACCAGTTTTTTAAATCCTAATTCCTAATACCGCTGAGTCATTGCTGTCTCGAAACCATGGGTGGCAGCTGGAATGTATTGACATCATGATTCTTTTGAGGCTGGGAAACACCGATTCCTGTAACATCAATTTCATTGCTGAGATTTATTTATTTTATTTATTTATTTATTTATTTAGTCCAATTACATAATACACATCGAAGAGAATAGATATGTAGTAATATAACTAAAGAAACGAATAGAAGAAAAGATACAAAAGTATAGGTGAACAAATTTGAAAGGAAGAAAAGATAAATGAGATAAGGAGAGACAATTGGACAGGGGACGGAAGGCACACTGGTGCACTTATGCACGCCCCTTACTGACCTCTAAGGAACCTGGAGAGGTCAATTGTGGATAGTCTAAGGGAAAAATGTTGGGGGTTAGGGGTTGACACTACTGAGTCAGGTAATGAGTTTTTTTTCTTTTAGAATTTTTTCCAGGTTTTTTTTTTTCTGCACATAGACAGAAGCTGAGTTTCTGGCACGGAACATGCGTTGCCATCTTGTTTTCAGCTTCTTTTGGACATTTTTTTTAAAAAAATTGCCACTGCACATGTACATGCATACAAAGCGTGCACGCCCCCACGAGGCGTGGCCATGCAGTGTGAGAGGAAGCGAACCAGCAGTGAGGTAAGTTAGAATCCACCCCTATTTCAAACCTTGAACAGATCATTGTGACAGATATTGACTGGCACTTGTGAAAAAACAGCTGTTATGTCACTGATATACTGAAGGTTTCTAAGTTCTTTAGAAGGCTGGCTGGTCTTTCAAAAGGCAATAAAGAACCAACAAAACCTCAGTTAATTTAGTGAAATTTGTACTTTTAAGAAAGTTATTTGCATAAGAGGCGGAGTAACGACACGGACAGAAGAGCTGGATTTAAAACTGGGTCATTTTTATTAATTAAATTTGCATAATTTATTAAATAAATTAGCATAAATTAGCATAATTAACTATAACCCTAACAAGGACCCGCAGGGTCAAACAATTGCTTCCGGGGCGGAAAATGACGTCATAAAAACTTCCGGGGCAACTTATGGGCATAGCTCCATGCTGATCCAGGTGAGGGACCATGCCCTCACCTGAGTCCTGCCATGCACTTGCATGTGGGAGGTCCCGCCTGCTAACCCCTACAAGTGGAAGTAAATGGGCGGGACCCAAAGACAGGTTCCCCCCAGTTGCTCAGGTTGCTCACACCACAAGCCTTTGGAGAGAACCTGTCAATCATCCCCAAAGATGCCCAACGGAGAACACGCAGTTGCTAAACCACCACCCAGTTTTCCGCCCCTAACCTGCCTACCCAAATGACCAAAGGTAAGCCAATTAGCCTAAACAGGGGCGAAGCACCCCCTAACCACTTATCCGTCTCTACAGTGTGGAATAGGTGAAAAAATGATCGTGGCAAATGCCAAGACCGCCAAAAATTCCTATTCGGCCCCCTAGGGTGACCCTCAGTGGCACACTGCATGATAGGGAGGGCGGGTGGGTGTTCGCTTTTCTGACGAGTCCGGAGCGAAAGGAGGTTTCCGAGCCTGCCCAGCCCTTTTATAGGCCTGGCAGGCTCCTCCCCGGACTCGTCATTGGGTAGGCCCGAGCCACCCAAAGTTGGCTGAGATCTCGCGAAATCTCGCGAGATCTCGGCCCTTCCCAAGATGGCGGCTATGCCGAGGGCCATGTCCCCCGGCCCTCCTGCAAAATGCGCCGGGGGATGAAGACCACCGGCAAGTATTATAGAGCATTCTTAACATATATATATATCAAATTTGATCGTATTTGACTTCTCTTAACATTTCATATTTTGGTACCGATTCTGTTCTTAATATTTATTTATTTATAATATGTATTTTGACTGCCTTCAATTATTTATAATAATAATTATGGAGATGGCATAAAAATAGATATATGAATTAATAAGGTATTTATTTTTTCTTATTCTTTTTGCTTCATTTTCCCTTCGAAGGGGAACATCTTTTTTTCAAGAACATTGTTGAAAGACTTCAAATAACCAGAAAAGTAGTATTACTCGTAATGTACAAATACTTGAAATCTAATAAACCAAAAATATATGTTTCCTACTGAAGCATTGTGGAAAAACGGCACCTTTTAATGATGCCATCAACCAAATTATCTGCAGCAGATATTAGAATACTTTTAGATTTTGTCTGTCAATTTAATGGTGGAGAAATATTTAAGAGGGACATAGAGATTTTACTCTGACAGTTTCTTCATGGTTATTCAGGAAGGACTTTATTTGAGCTATGCAGGTATCTGCTATGATGATGCTACAATGAGAGATCTGGCCTGTTGACATCACCATACATGTTCTGCCATTTTGTTCTGCCTCTTAAATATATACGAGGGGTAGAATATGCATTGTGACAACATGATGCGCCTTTAAAAAAATTTGTACTTTTTCTGCCTGCCCTTTATCTGGATGCCCATGTTAAATTACCAAAGTGAACCATATCAAGTATTGACACTGCTAATATCAGTGAAGCTTTGCAGATCATTTACATAATCACAGTTTCCTACATCAGCCACAATTGGCTTTCTATAATTGCATTAAGCCAAAACCAGACACATCCCATTACAGCTAATTGTGGTCTACAAATGCACCCATTAAATTAAGGTAAGGGGAAAGAAAGAATATGCGTTTTAAAGGACTATCTTATTTATTAATTTATTATTAATTATTTATTAATCAGATTTGTATGCCGCCCCTCTCCGCAGACTCGGGGCTGCTAACAGCAGCAATAATACAACGTAAACAAATCTAATATTTAAGTTTAAGTTAATTTAAAACCCCAATTTAGAAACCAATCATACATACTAACATACCATGCATAAATTTTATAAGCCTAAGGGGAGGGAAAGTCTCAATTCCCCCATGCCTGACGACAGAGGTGGGTTTTAAGGAGCTTACGAAAGGCAAGGAGGATGGGGGCAACTCTGATATCTGGGGGGAGTTGGTTCCAGAGGGTCGGGGCCGCCACAGAGAAGGCTCTTCTCCTGGGTCCCGCCAAACGACATTGTTTAGTTGACGGGACCCGGAGAAGGCCAACTCTGTGGGACCTAACTGGTCGCTGGGATTTGTGCGGCAGAAGGCGGTCCCGGAGGTATTCTATCCCTTAGGTTCCTCTGCAAAGGATGTTGAGGGAGTGAAATGGGAGAAAGAAAGTTGTAAGATTCCATTATTTTTATGCAGCTTTGTTCTATGCAGCAGTAAATATTAAAAATATCTATGAGAAATTTTGCTCTGTGGAACTCTGATTCATAAGAAGCTTTCCTTTCAACAAATAGTGTGTCATTTTCAAATCTTCCAGTGCATCTAATTTATAAACATCTTGGCGCATGTCAAATCACATTTGTGCGATTTAGATTGTTTGCTGTTGTCAGTTGTGGTTTGTGTAAGCATGTGTGTGCATAGTTCATGTGTTGGAACTGATTCTCTCTACCCACCCCTGTCCCATTTAATCTATTTGTCCAAATGTTCTTGCAAAAAATTAGATATAATGAGGTTTATATACAGATTCTTTTGATGTTTTGTTTCTCTGTGGCTCACATGAAAGTTTGGACAACTAAATGGTATGTTGTTACCATTCTCTTCATCTACACTAACTTCAAAACCAGTGTGGTAAGCATGAAACTTGGCAGGAGCCTTAATAACTGGTTCGTGTGTTCCATGAAATGTATAAGGCTGATACCTTGAATTTTCAAAAAGAAAAATTAAAAACTCGTGACCTTTCCAGAGCTTTACACTACTTCCTTGAGGACTGTGCTGAACCAGGACAAGAACCTTGAAGAACCTGAAGATGTTTCTTTTGAACCTCAGTGTGAAGTGAGCTATGTAGGTTATTTCTCCTGCTCTCTGAAGTTTGCGCTGTTTTCAGCTCAGGAAAACAAAACAACTGCCAAAGTCAGTTTTGACTCCTCCTGTGATCTACTTAGCCAAACAAAAGAAAAATAAATTGAAGGTTCTTCAGAGCGATTTAGCCAGCTTGCTGGGCACAGCAAGGAAGCCTCTGTGAAACTGGACGTATTTGCACTGTATCAGTGTATCTTTTAAAAAGTTGTGAAAAGAATGTTATGATACTGCTGGCTGACCTCAAGGGACAATTAATTGCTGCTATTTGAACAGCTGCTATGAATGCTAACATATATATGGGTGATTCGACACAAAATATGTAACCCTTCCCTGGTGCAGAGCTGAAGGGATTGGATACTGTAGCCTAGAGGATAATTCTCTGCCTTACAAGGCAAAGGTTGCAGGTTCAAGTCCAGTGGGTATGGCTAGCTGATGAGGCCAAAATAAGGCCCAAATAGATCTATCCTAGTCTCCCTTAATTTTCAAATTCAGCAAAAAAACGTGATATATGTATATATATATATGTCACATGGTTTTTTGCTGAATTTGAAAATTAAGGGAGACTAGGATAGATCTATTTGGGCCTTATTTTGGACTCATCAGCTAGCCATACCCACTGGTGTATGTATAAGGCTGAAATAGATCTATCCTAGTCTCCCTTAATTTTCAAATTCAGCAAAAACATGTGACATATATATATATAAAAACATTTGACATATATATATATATATATATATATATATATATATATATATATGTCAAATGTTTTTTTAGCTAGAATTTTAAAATTAAGGGAGACTAGGATGGTCCCATTTCGGCCTTGTTCTGGCCTCATCAGCTAGCCACACCCTTCCTTACTGGGATTTGATCCTGTGGACTCTGCCTATAGAGATTGAGAAACGCCCCCTATGCATAAATAAAAGGGATGATACGTCCCGCCTACCAGAGATTTGGAAACCAGCCTTAAACAAAAAAACATATCAGAATAATCACCATATCAATCTTCCAAGTAAGTGTGATTCCACCAACCAATAAAATCACTAAAACATAGTCACCCAATCTATTTGCTACATTCAAACCAAATCTCCACCCCAAACACTATATATAAGGAAGAAATGGCAGTTACAAACATTTCATATTTACAGCAACACAAAGCTTAAAACTTTAGCCTGATGATGGTGAATGTGATTTCACCGAAACGTCGCATAGACACTCAAAATATTACACGGGGAAAAACCCGAACTCAGAACAATCTACATACATATACCCATGAAAATCTACGAATATATATATATATATATATATATATGGAGGGAGGGAGGGAAGGAGGGAGGGAGAGAGAGAGAGAGAGTGTGTGTGTGTGTGTCTATGGAGAGGGTCGACATACAAATTTAATTATATATATATATATATATACAGGCTTCACCAAACTAAGATCATTTCCTGGTATCTTTGTACATCTATTCAAACTCCTCCAGATTGTTTATCCCTGTATAAAGCAGATGCCCATATTTAAACAATTTGTTGATTCTGGATAAAGAATGAGATTAATTCCTTTATTATGAACGACAATGCTGTCCACCATTGGAGTTGCCTTACCACCACTATTCTAATAGAAGTGTGGTAGCTTTTGTAAGAGATGTCAATTCAGTTTCAATCCTTTGAAGCAAAAGTTGCTGTGGGATGAATTCAGGCAAACAATGTGAACTTGCCTTGTTAAATATTTTAGGGTTTTGATCCAAGATCTGAAGCAGCTGACAGCTCCATTAGTGCTTATTTCAGATGATGGTATCTTTTCAGCTCCAACATTCAGGAAAAGACATGTCTGTCCATCTTAAAATTCTTTAAGCTCCCTAAGGCAGCTATTCAATATGGGCAGTACCATGTATGGTCTATTCATTTTGGGTGAGCATATTGTCCCATTTAATTAATTCATGAAATTTCAAAAATTAACATACTGTAGCAGTGCCTTAATTTAAACGAGGTTATTTTTTTAAAGAACAATTCAAAGTATTGCTGCCCCAAAGCACAATAGCCAATTAATGAACATAAAACAGATTTGAATGAATACACCATGAAGAAAGAAATTGGAGAAAACTTGCCATTGTCAATTTTCTTTTATGAAAGTGTGTGTGGTGTGTGTGTGTAAATATAGCTCTAGCCGTTAAGCAGATAATCATAAATTGTTAAATGCAATGTCATATCACAGTGACTTGTGACTTTCTGCCAGCTTCCCCATTGACTCTATTTATCAAAACCAACTATGAAAGTCACATGATTGTGAGATGCTGACACCACTATAAATGCTTTGGCAAGCATCTAAAACACATGATTGTGGGTGACAGCCACAACTTCAGTGTCATCATAACTTTGAATGTCACTGAAAGAGTAGTTGTTAAGCAAGGATTACCTTGATGGTGTTGAGCATACAATGTGCATTTGTTTAAGATGACTGGGAATTCTGGGTGATTAAAAAAAAAACCCAATTGCAAGATAATTTACAAAGGAAACTGTTATTGGGCATGTTTTCTTGCAGTTGAACAACAAGATTTCAAGGGTTAGAAATATGCAAGATCTTAGCACCTTCCATGATAGATCACAAATAATGTCCCTGGCTGAATGTTATGCTATAATTGCATTCTGCTTAATATTACAGGTGTCAATTAAATACATTTTTTTTTCAAATGGAGAATAAAAGAGCTTAGTGTAGGTTTTAAAAATGTATTGTAGGTTTTAAAAAATTGCCTAACCATTATTTGCATGGGCAATATATACTGTAAATCTATTTTATTTTGAATGATTAAATTTGGGCTTTTAGGTTACTGTGTTCTCTTCCCAGCAATAATGTAGAACCCTCCCTAATTTTTTCCCCCCTGTGAGAAATCAATTATTTAGTATCATTCTTTGAAATGTACATTGATTAAAATGTTTTAGTGAAAACACGTTATAATCTCACCTAGAGACATAAAGAGTGCATTAACTATTGAAAAATTAAATTACTTGTGTGCAAATTAGCCAAAACAGCAATTAAGCAATCAGCTCAATAACAACAGCTAATCCAGCAATATTACCTTGCATAGTTTACCTCCCACACACACTGATGTAACTAGTTTTTAAAGCAAAGAAATATTAGAATCATGTCTTGCCAGTTAAAAACTGCTACAACTTGTAAACATTTGTCTGTCCACCCACCCACTCTTCTTCTTTAAAGCTGCTATAAAGAGTATCCAGCCCAAATAATAAGATACAGTAACTTTGCTGTTGAAAATAACAATTTCTAATCTCTTTAATATGCAGAATAAGGTGTCCTTTATCTGACATCCTGTTCTTCCTGTATTAGCAAGCAATATATTGTAAAAAAATTATTTTTTATTTTTATTTATTTATTTAGTCCAATACATAAAACACATAGATATGTAATAATATAACTAAAGAAACGAAAAGAAGAGAAGATATAAAAGTATAGGTGAACAAATTTGAAAGGAAGAAAAGATAAATGAGATAAGGAGAGACAATTGGACAGGGGACGGAAGGCACACTGGTGCACTTATGCACGCCTCTTACTGAACTCTAAGGAACCTGGAGAGGTCAATTGTGGATAGTCTAAGGGGAAAATGTTGGGGGTTAGGGGTTGACACTACTGAGTCCGGTAATGAGTTCCGTGCTTCGACAACTAGGTTGCTGAAGTCATATTTTTTACAGTCAAGTTTGGAGCGGTTAATATTAAGTTTGAATCTGTTGCGTGCTCTTGTGTTGTTGTGGTTGAAGCTGAAGTAGTCATTGACAGATAGAACATTGGGGAAGTCTTGGGATTATTGAAGTCTAATAATCATTATAATACCAACTTTCTTTCAGTTAGGTTGATGGACTGAGGTCCATTGTTAAAATGGGGGTTGGATTGATAATCTGGTCAATCCACATTTTCCTAAAGTCCAAATTCTATTGTATTGCAGATTAATTCTCTTAAACCTAGAACAGTGATAGTTAAACTTTTAGGCACCGAGTGCCCAAAGTCTGCATGAATGCCCAAATTGCAAGGTGCAGGCATGTGTGCACACCCCGTGCATGCGTGACAGAGACCCAAAGACTGGTTGGCTGGCGGGAGGCATACACCACAAACACCCAAAACAGAGCTGGGGTGATGGCATGCATGCCCACAGAGAGGGCTCCGAGTACCACCTCTGGCACACGTACCATAGGTTCACCACCACTGCCCTAGGTGGTATTGAAAACCTTTGAAAAAAAGATACTCATACCACATTTAACAGATTGCCTCATTTTTACTTTCAGTGATGTCCATTTTTCAGGCATGGGAGATCCTTGAGTTTAGGCAATAAAGATAGGAAAAACTATCCTAAATAATAGAGAGAGAGCTATATTTGGCATGATTCTATTGTTCATTCATTTCAACCAATCATATGTATACCTGGCTTAAAATGGCATCCATATCTTTTTATGGATCCTTTCTATGTGGCTGATGTATGAAATAAATCTGCTTGGCTTAGTGAAACATGTCTTTGATTGATCAGAGAGTTTCTCCTCATTATTTCAAAAGCTACATAATGATAAATGGGCACAATGACCACCTGTTCACTAGCTGTGGCTGTGATTTTAAGCAGAATACAAATCTATTTTCTAATATTGTGAATATGACAGAGTGACACATTCTTTGCTCTGGATCATGGGCTTGCTAGTTCCTTTAGGGTTTCCATGGTATTTATAGGTGTCTATTCCTAACTGATGGTACAGTTCTTAATAATAAAGTGAGTCGTGCGCAGAATGGCTATCACAATTAAAATAAATAATAAAAATATCTTTATTTTGATTTTACATGATGTTAGACATTTTTTAGTCCAGGCAATTCCCATCAGTGACGAAAATTCAACTATTTGTATTAATACACTTATCTGCCCTTCTGTCTTAGCTATTTAATTGTTTACAGCAGGCATGCCTAACCCATAGTCCCTGGAAGCATATGACCCTGGACAGCTAAATGATACTCCTCACGAGAGATCATAAACCTTTAATATTATTGATTTTTAGTGATAGTTACTATCTTATATATTTTATATGCAGCCCAAGACAATTCTTCTTTACTCAATGTGGCCCAGGAAAGCCAAAAGTTTGGATACGCCTGGTTTAAAGTATGTTCTATTGTACTGTATCCAGCTGAAATTACTCTTCGGAATATTTTCCATAGTGATCAGTTTAAAACAAGAGTTTACAATTTAAAGCACTTAGTTTTAAATGTGATGGAGATGAAAAACAAGGGTAAAAAGCAAAGCCAGTTTATTGGTAGAATTAAATGTTAGAATTAAATTAATCTAAGGAACAGCTGGAAATTGTTCAACAAGTAATGGAGCCTACTGGAACAATTGTTTCATCGAATGTATTCTATGGACCCTCCTTCCCATCTGCTACAGTTCTTGCCTAAAGAAAATGAAGGAGGAACACTTTTTATAGACACAAGTGAAATGTCTTAAATTTGGTTTGTACTGTATACCATTTTCTGAATTTCTAAATGATTTCAGGAATTGCACCTCTATCTGAACATAGCAGAACTTGACTGTAAAAAATATGACTTTAACAATCGAGTTGTCGAAGTGTGGAACTCATTACCAGCCTCAATAGTGTCAACCCCTAAGCCCCAACATTTCTCCCTTAGACTATCCACGATTGACCTCTCCAGGTTTCTAAGAGGTCAGTAAGGGGTGTACATAAGTGCACTAGCCTGCCTTTCGTCCCCTGTCCAATTGTCTTTCCTTTATCTCATATATCATATATATTTTCTTCCTTTCATATATTTTCTCCTCTATTTTTACATATTATCTTTATATATATTATTTCATGTCTATTCTCTTCCATATGTATTGTGTATTGGACAAATGAATTAATAAAAAATAATAATAATTAATAATAAATAAGTAGAATATCTGTATCTCTTTCTGTAAGAATTCTGAAAATTAGGTTAGACAAGGATTAGCAGCAAAAAGCCTGAGATCAAAGTCATCCAATAGAATAACAATGTGCTTGTGTCAATTGTTCTTCCTTGTCAAAAGCAAAATTCTCTCTTTCTCTATCCCCTCCTCTCCTTGCACTTAACTTTTTCACTAATTTTCTTGAACAAGATCTGATGAATGGACTGAGATTACAAGATATTTACAGACTGAAATATTTACCATTTATAAATAATGGGGTTTTCTTATAATGAGAGAAACCTAATGTTTCTCTCTTACTAGTATCGCCCAGAAAGTAATGCACTATGTTTTGTTCTTCAACAATTATTTATTGAACACAATGAAACTTACACACAAGAAAGAATGATGTTTCTTCTATACTCCCTATTTTTCCACATAATCTCTGTCCCATTCTATGGGGTCCCTCCAGCAAGACGCAAGGGTATGTATGCCCTGTTGGTACCACTCCTTGTTCTGGTCTGCAAATCTTGGAGCTCTGCCGAACCATTTTCTAATGGCCTCACCCTCTGTGCCCTGTGATTAACTGTACTTCTGTTGACTGCAGATTCTCCATAAACTGTACACAAACATTCAGTGACGACCCGCTGCTTGTAACATACATCACTTACAGATGCCATTTCGAAACACTGCTGCAGCTACACCATCTGTCTGAAGAAATGCAAAATTTACACATGCACTCCTGACAATTCAAATAATGTATATCTAAAGATTTTCATTCGTACTACTACTGTAGGCTGAGAAAAAAAATGTAGTGCATTCCTTTCTGGGCGGCCCTACATAAACACTGTTACAGTGATCCCCCGTTTATTGCGTCCCCAACCATTGCGAACAGGGTACTTTGCTATTTTTCAACCCGGAAGTCAAAAATACCATCTACGCATGCGTGCCGGGCACGCATGCGTAGATGGCAGCGGCTTCCCTGGGTCTTCCCCCTCTTGCTGGCGTCAGCGAGGAGTTTCCCCACCGCCCACGCAAACTCCTCGCTGCCGCCCGCCCTTCGCCCGCCCACGCCGTTCATTCTCGCCGCTTTCGAGCTGAATCCGGGAGCAAATTCGCTCCTGGATTCAGCTCGAAATCGGCGAGAATGAACGGCGTGGAAAAGGCGTTCCTTGCCGTTCGTTCTCGCCGCTTTCGAGCTGAATCCGGAAGCGAATTCGCTCCTGGAGTCAGCTCGAAATCGGCGAGAATGAACGGCGTGGAAAAGGCGTTCCTTGCCGTTCGTTCTCGCCGCTTTCGAGCTGAATCCGGGAGCGAATTCGCTCCTGGATTCAGCTCGAAATCGGCGAGAATGAACGGCGTGGAAAAGGCGTTCCTTGCCATTCGTTCTCGCCGCTTTCGAGCTGAATCCAGGAGCGAATTCGCTCCCGGATTCAGCTCGAAATCGGCGAGAATGAACGGCGTGGAAAAGGCGTTCCTTGCCGTTCGTTCTCGCCGCTTTCGAGCTGAATCCGGGAGCGAATTCGCTCCTGGATTCAGCTCGAAATCGGCGAGAATGAACGGCGTGGAAAAGGCGTTCCTTGCCGTTCGTTCTCGCCGCTTTCGAGCTGAATCCAGGAGCGAATTCGCTCCCGGATTCAGCTCGAAAGCGGCGAGAACGAACGGCAAGGAACGCCTTTTCCACGCCGTTCATTCTCGCTGCTTTCGAGCTGAATCCAGGAGCGAATTCGCTCCCGGATTCAGCTCGAAATCGGCGAGAATGAACGGCGTGGAAAAGGCGTTCCTTGCCGTTCGTTCTCGCCGCTTTCGAGCTGAATCCGGGAGCGAATTCGCTCCCGGATTCAGTTCGAAAGCGGCGAGAATGAACGGCGTGGAAAAGGCGTTCCTTGCCGTTCGTTCTCGCCGCTTTCGGGCTGAATCCGGGAGCGAATTCGCTCCCGGATTCAGCTCGAAAGCGGCGAGAGCCAGCGCCCCCCGGACCCCCAACCTGGGTTTGGGGGGCTGCTAGGAAGCCCTCCATGCCGGCGGCAAACAGCCGCGCCACCCCCAATCTTCGGCTCCTCGCTAGCGCTGTGGGAATAAAAACACAATCTGCACATGCGCAGAAGGTGTTTTTACTTCCGCATCGCTACTTCGCGAAAACCCGCTCGTTGCGGGGGCTCCTGGAACGGAACCCTCGCAACGAGCGGGGGATCACTGTATATCTTTGTATACCTCTAATACGTAATTGACAAAACAAACAGATAGAGTTGGGGTGGCGCAGCAGATAGAGTGTTGTACTGCAGGCCATTGAAGCTAACTGTAGATCTGTAGGTCAGCGGTTCAAATCTCATCACCGGCTCAAGGTTGACTCAGCCTTCCATCCTTCCGAGGTGGGTAAAATGAGGACCCTGATTGTGGGGGCAATATGCTGGCTCTATTAAAAAGTGTTATTGCTAACTTGTTTTAAGCTGCCCTGAGTCTAAGGAAAAGGGCGGCATAAAAATCGAATAAATAAATAAATAATAAGATATGTGTGCATTCAATATATTAATATGGGGATATTCTCTTTCTAACATGACTCAGCAAAAAGCTTGAGGCTCAATGTTTGCTTAATTGTCTTGGAATCTGTTGAGTGAGAATCTATAAGTTCACTCTGCCTGCAAGACTTCAAGTTACTGTATCAGTCTGAGAGGAGCCTGACAACATATCCATTAGACCCTGCTTCCATTGTTATGAGAAGAAGAATGACCAGGTTGTAATGACTGACTCTCTTGTAACTTGATTGCCGATAGATCAAGTCACTAAACTCTTGGTTTAATATAAAATGATGCTGCATAAAAACTAAGTAGTGGCCAGGTACACAAACTGACTCAGAAATGAACCAACTAGATCAGGGATCATGCAGGTTTCTTTCTATACTCAATGCCTCTTCCTGACCTGATGAAGCAGCAAAGGTTGTTGTCATGGCATTAATCCTTCAGCACTTTGTTTGACAGAAGTGATGAAAGCCCATTTATGACCTTCATCACTCAATACTTGTTTATCTTCTTCTTAGAAGGATTTTTTTTTTTTACAATTTTCTTTTTTCAAGTTTGCAACAACATAGCCAAGAAGGCTTCAAGAGTTGTAAACCTAATCCTACGTAGCTTCTGCTCTGGCAGTCTCACACTACTTACCAGAGCTTACAAAACGTTTGCCAGACCCACCCTCGAATACAGCTCATCCGTTTGGAACCCATATTGCATCTCAGACATCAACACCCTTGAAAATGTCCAAAGATACTTCACCAGAAGAGCCCTTCACTCCTCCACTTGAAACAGAATACCCTACGAGACTAGACTTTCAATCCTGGGCCTAGAAAGCCTAGAACTAAGACGCCTTAAACAAGATCTAAGTATTGTCCACAAGATCATATGCTGCAATGTCCTGCCTGTCGGCGACTACTTCAGCTTCAACCACAACAACGCAAGAGCACACAACAGATTTAAACTTAATATTAATCACTCCAAACTTGACTGTAAAAAATATGACTTCAGTAACCGAGTTGTCAAAGCGTGGAACTCATTACCAGACTCCGTAGTGTCATCCCCAAACCCCCAACACTTTACTCTTAGATTATCCACGGTTGACCTATCCAGATTCCTAAGTGGTCAGTAAGGGGCAAGTACAAGTGCACTAGAGTGCCTTCCGTCCCCTGTCCTATTGCTCTCCTATATCTCCTATACCTTTCTTCTATTCCTATATCTCTTCTTCTATTCTTTCCTTGATATGTTCTATTACTATATCTTCTTTTCTATTATTTCATAGATATATTTTACAATGAGTATCTCCTCTATAACCTTCATCATGTATTTTACTATGTGTATATATATACCCACTAAAACCCTCATTGTGTATTGGACAAAATAAATAAATAAATAAAAGTAGAATTCATAATTAGTCTTTTCACCAGAAGACTTTTGAAATGGGCGACAGAAGAAAGCAACCTGGATGCAGAGCATGTTACTAATTTTATTGATAAGTTGGTGATACTGCCAAATAGCTAATAGCTAACTCTAAGATCCTATTCGTATGACAAGGGACATGTACATTTGTATGAACGTGGTTGACGTTCTATTGTTTCCTCAGGCTGTAGCTTAGAATGAAATAACTTTAGTTAGCCTGTTTAAAAAGGCTTAACTGATGACAATCTTGCCAAGAGAACTTTGGAGAATGGAAGTATTGAGCTGTTGTTGAGATTTAAGGTACAGATGTCCTCCCTTATATGTAGATTGTTCTATATATCACTAATTTTTAATCATGACATATATCATTCTTGAAAGTATATCTCTTTCAAAGTAGTATAGAAATACCTTGTCTGGTAAAGACTCCTGCAAGTTATTTTGGCCAAAGGCAACTCTGTCCTGTTGTGGTTCAGCCTGAGCCAGATCAAAAACTAGCTGCATCTCTGCTGGCTCCATGCCCGGGGGAGGCTGAGAGTGGAGAGGAGAGTTCTTTGCAGTCAGACAGTGCAGACAGCAGTCACGAAAGTGAAGGTGATGCAAGGCCTGGGAGCCCTGGGGAAAGGCTATCTCAAGCAAGTAGCTGTGATTCTCTGGAGTCCCTGGATGATGATGCACAAGCTATCATTAGTATGCGGCAGAGACGCATAGCTCAAAGGAAAAATCAACTGCGTAGATATTATCAGCGTTGAATGAGGAACACCAGGGGGTTGGGTGTGGTCCTCATTAGCAGGGAAGGGTTTATAAGGCATGAGAACCATTCCGGCAGCGTGGAGTGTTATCAAAGGGGAGTTGGTGTTATCTGCATTTTCTCTCAGCGTTTTTGTTCCTGGCTCGTGGCCCAGCAGCCTTGAAGATTGCTGGGAGGTGTGTGTCTGTTAGCTCACCAGCCTCGTCTGGCATTAAGGATCCTGTGTTTCTGTATGAACAATTGCCTTCGTGTATCTATTTGGAGTTCCAGTGTTTTCCTGATCTGTAAGGACATTTTCTGTTGGCTTCTTTTCTCTTTACCATTATAAAACTGTGTTTGGATTCAACTGGTGTGTCTGGCTTATCTTTTTGGGTTGGTCATAGCTTCCAGAGTGACCCAGACAGAACACTGTTCAGTGTTTATTCTCAATTTTTTCTAACTTAAAATTAATGAAGTAAAGCAATTGTTATTCAATATTTTCTCCTTAGCCTTCCTTATAATATTTCTCATTTCATTGAACTATAAATCTCAGTAAAATATAGCCAATTATTTTTGTTTTTTCTTCTATAACATGAGAGCCACTGCAGCTGAAATCTAGAATGACTATTTGATATGATAGTCTACATATAATATTTATGTAAATATTCTGTTCACAAGAAAGGAAATATGCAGTAGAAAATAATGTGAAAGTTATCTCTGAGAGAAATTAAACTTTCAGGTGTTCCCTCTCAGCAGACCTGCCTGTCTAGCTTCTCTAGTTTTTCCAGAATTCCACACTGATTTGTCATCATTTGTGGGAGGACCATAATTCTGAATACACACACCCAAGCCCATAAACACCCACCTTCTCTTTCTTACTAGTATACTAAAACAATGATGTTAAGATCATGATAGTTGTTGCCAAGAACATTTCTTTCAGGAATTCAAACAATATTTGTTGGCCAACTCCTATTTCATTCTTACAACAGATATATGTGTGTGTGTGTGTGTGTGTGTGTGTGTGTGCGTAAAACATATTTGCAGCAGAGGTGGAGTAACGACACGGACACAGAGAGCTGGGTCATTTTTATTAATTAAATTTGCATAATTTATTCATTAAATTAGCATAAATTTAACTAAACCCTAGCAAGGACTTGCAGGGCCAAACAATTACATCCGGGGCAGAAAATGATGTCAGAAAAACTTCCGGGGCAACTTATGGGCGTAGCTCCATGCTGATCCAGGTGAAGGGCCCCGCCCTCACCTGGATCCCAGCCATGCACCTGCATGTGGGAGGTCTTGCCGTCTAACCCCTACAAGGGGATAGAGATGGGCGCGACCCAAAGACAGGTTCCCCCCAATTGGTCAGATCGAGCTAAAGGCACCATGACCTTTGGAGAGAACCTGTCAATCATCCCCAAAGATGCCCAATGGAGAACACGCAGTTGCTAAACACCACCCAGTTTTCCACCCATAACCTGCCTACCCAAATGACCAAAGGTAAGCCAATTAGCCTAAACAGGGGGCGAAGCACCCCCTAACCGCCTATCCATCACCACAGTGTGGACTAGGTGAATAAACGGTCACAGAAAATACCGAGACCGCCAAAAATTCCTATTCGGCCCCCCTAAGGGCGACCCACAGTGGCACACTGGAAGATAGGGAGGGCGGGTGGGTCTTTGCTGCTCGTCATCGTTGGGGCGAAAAGGAGGCCCAAAGCCTGCACAGCCCCTTTTATAGGGCTGGCAGGCTCTGCCCCCGACGACGTCATCGACCTCGGCCAATGATCCCAAAATGGCCAGGATCTCGCGAAATCTCACAAGATCCCGGCATTCAAAATGGCGGCTGTGCCAAGGGCCATGTCTCCCTGGCCCTGCAGCAAATCCGGGCCGGGGGGGGGGTGAGTCACCAGCCGCACATTTTGCTGATAATGAAAAGGAAGAAAGATTAGTATAGATCTGTTTCAAGCTTATTTGATCTTGTCATCCAGCCATACCCTTAGTGGGATTTAAACCTGAAGCCTCTGCCTTTTAAGGCAGTGGCCTTAGCCTCTAGACTACAGGCTCTCCTCCTTATCGGCTTGTACCAAGGAAGGGTTATATGCAGCCAAAACTTTTACTGCCACACTGTGGGTGTGGCTTAATAGTCATGTGACTGGGTAGGAGTGGCTTGCTGGCCATATGACCAGGTGGAAGTGGCTTGAACGATCATCATAGTTCAAGTGAACTGTTAAGTCCTCGACTTACAACCTTACCAGTGTCACTCACTGGGGTGACAATTTGCTTCATGTTCACCGCGCTCTCCCTCCTGGGTCGCCCCCCTGCCTCAGGCTGGGTAGCTAGGAGAATGAATGCTGCCAGAAGCATAAATGCTGCTAGTGCCACTTCCACCCACACCTTCTGCTGGCACCTCAGGTAGGAGGTGGCCGCATGAAGCTGGAGGGGAGCTGGGCAGGAGAGAGGGAAGCTTGTCTGAGGCCAGAAAGGAGGAAATAAGAAAAAAGCAAGGAGCGCAGATGCAGCAGCAGCAGCAGGGGGAAAAAGGAGAGCCAAGCCAAGACCAATAATCCAGGAAGTGACAGCCACCGATCAGCTGGAGCTGCACACGCATCTTCATTTCTGCCTGTGGAACTGCATTCCACCCCATCCTGCCTGCTGCCCACCCCTGGATATATGTGATTTTTTTTGTTGAGTCACCCTAGTATATCCAAATATGGGAGAAACATACTTCTTTTTTGTCTGTTGGCCCCACCAGTGGCCATATTCTATACTAGTCTCCGTTCCTTTTCATTATCAGCAAAAAATAAGTTACACTTATAGATTATAGTTGATAGCTATAAAAAGTTTATCTGCCTTGGAATATGGATCCTGGTGGGCCGAGAGGCAAAAGGGAAGCTGTTTGTACCTCCCATATTTTTATGTATAGCAGGGTGACTCGATTAAAAAAAAAAATCTCATATATATACCATATATATATGGTATTGGTCTTTGGCTGGAGATCACCTAGTAAGAAATGATGTAGCACAAATTTATATCCCACTTAATCTTAATCTGACACTGACACCATTGCTTTAATAAAACTTCTTATCATAGTGACCTTGACTGGCCTAAAAATAAACTGTTAGTATACAAGTATTAAGGTCTTTGTGAATTTATACTGTATTCATCACAAAACAAGTTGTTATGAACTTCTGAAGAATTTGGCTAATTTTAGCAGATACACTAATTTGCTGTATAATTTTTACTCTTTTATTTTTGGTATAAAACTGTTCCATTTCTAGAGTTGACTGCTCAATCCAATGATGACTAATGGTAGCTATTCATACGAAGGAAACTTTACTTTAAATCAATTTCACAAACTATAAATATATCCTCTCTCCAATTCCAATATTAACCAAGAGCACCTTTGAAAAAAAAAACTGTAGGGGGAATATAGACAAGTTAAGAGACATTATCAGGGGTCTCTGATAGATCAAGACCTATTTCCTCAAGCCTAATATATAATATTGGCAGTGTTATCTGAAAATAATAATAAGAATAATTAATAATAATAATAGTAATAGTAATAATTTATTAGATTTGTATACCGCCCCTCTCCGAGGACTCAGAGCGGCATGTCTACACATCACATTCACATTGAACTTTCAATGAATCTGATGTCTTTGTCTCTCAAACCTCTTTGTTCAAGTTACTGTAGATTTTCCATAGTTCTGCTCATCTTCTCTTTCTAAAAGATCTTTGATCTGAAGACCCTGTGTTGAACTGAAATTTCTAGATTCTTAGATAAAAGTTCTCACAAATTTACAATCCTTGGAAGAGATAAATTTACAATCCTTGGAAGGACATGGGGTGAGGTATCATCAATATGCCGATGATACCCAGCTTTACATCTCCACCCCATGCCCAGTCAACGAAGCGGTGGAAGTGATGTGCCGGTGCCTGGAGGCTGTTGGGGCCTGGATGGGTGTCAACAGACTCAAGCTCAACCCAGATAAGACGGAGTGGCTGTGGGTTTTGCCTCCCAAGGACAATCCCATCTGTCCGTCCATTACCCTGGGGGGGGAATCATTGACCCCCTCAGAGAGGGTCCGCAACTTGGGCGTCCTCCTCGATCCACAGCTCACATTAGAGAACCACCTTTCAGCTGTGGCGAGGGGGGCGTTTGCCCAGGTTCGCCTGGTGCACCAGTTGCGGCCCTATCTGGACCGGGACTCATTACTCACAGTCACTCATGCCCTCATCACCTCGAGGTTCGACTACTGTAATGCTCTCTACATGGGGCTACCTTTGAAAAGTGTTCGGAAACTTCAGATCATGCAGAATGCAGCTGCGAGAGCAGTCATGGGCTTACCCAGGTATGCCCATGTTTCACCATCACTCCGCAGTCTGCATTGGCTGCCGATCAGTTTCCGGTCACAATTCAAAGTGTTGGTTATGACCTTTAAAGCCCTTCATGGCACTGGACCAGAATATCTCCGAGACCGCCTTCTGCCGCACGAATCCCAGCGACCGATTCGGTCCCACAGAGTGGGCCTCCTCCGGGTCCCGTCAACTAAACAATGCCGGTTGGCGGGCCCCAGGGGGAGAGCCTTCTCTGTGGCGGCACCGGCCCTCTGGAACCAACTCCCCCCGGAGATCAGAACTGCCCCTACTCTTCCTGCCTTCCGTAAACTCCTCAAAACCCACCTTTGCCGTCAGGCATGGGGAAACTAAACATCTCCCCTGGGCATGTTGAAGTTATATATGGTATGCCTGTATGTGTGTATGTTAGTATAGGGGATTTTCTTAAACTTATAATATTTTAATTAATTGGATTGTATTGGATTGTTTTTCACTTGTTGTGAGCCGCCCCGAGTCTTCGGAGAGGGGCGGCATACAAATCCAAATAATAAATAAATAAATAAATAAATAAATAAAGGAAGGCCTAAGGCAAATATATAGGAATAGCAAGGCTCTCAAAGAGCACAGGAGCTGCAATAAGACACAAAATGTTTTGTTTCTTGCAACCTGTTTTCAGTTGAGAGAAGATGGAATATTAGATGAAAGAGAAGAATCCCAGGTAAAAAGTTAGAGCCAGCTACATACCAAAAGATTTCAAGGATTGAACAGAAAACAGTATCCTGTTTTACTGCTATGGAGATCTGTAACTGTGGAAATCAATAATAGCTTGCTCAAGGCTGCCAGATGTAGCTAAATGACATGGTCTTTCAGCTTAGAAGAAGGCAAGGTTAAGATTTGTGATGTCTGCTATGCAAGTATACATATTTATATTAGTGATAAATTGAATGAAAAAAATTAATTGCAACTGCAATTTCAAAATTAGGTTTTCTGCAGCATATATTGCATCATCTAAGAACGCACTATACTTTTGCTAGCCTTATATACCTTATAGACCACCTATTGAAACATCATCCATTGCAATAGCTAAGCTCTCACACACATCTGCTAGTATTAATACCGTAACTTTTGTAGTAGTAGTAATACCCTCATATAAAGTCTCCTAAAGGAAACTGGGGAAGCTCACACAGATCATGGAGGGGCTGGAAGTGTTGTACTAAATGGAAACCAACTATTTTTTCTAGTGTATTAAATCATAATGATTTCTAAAACCATCCTCCATATTAATTGTGTGCAATCTGACAGATGACACATTTGAACATGTTCGCTGTAATATCTGTTGTTATGTTAGGCATATTTCAAATTTCCTGAGCTACTAAAAATATTTTTTGTGAGTTCTCAAATACCACCCATTACAAAAGAATGTGGGACTATTTAAAGGAGTGAAGTAATTTGGAAGTACTTGGAACAATCATATTAGAGTTAAAACACCAAAGCCTTCCAACCATCAAATTTTACATAGAATCAGCATGTCTTGCCTCTATGGGAAAAAAAGCAATGCTCAAAGTCAGTGAAAAACCAGCAAACAAATTGGTGTCTTCTGGATATGAAGATGGATTGTAAATGCATATGTGTTTTCTGTAACAGGCATTAGTTAATGTAATGTGCACAAAAGACTGAGGAAGAATTCTGTAGTTATCTGAAATTGCCCACAAAGAATTTCTGTTTT